>NC_041222.1:16590062-16624805 GCF_002837175.3 Physeter macrocephalus | reverse complement strand
TTTAACTTTTGTGGGAGTATAGTTGATTTACAATATTGTGTTGGTTTCAGGTACACAGCAAAGTGAATCAGCTATACATATACATATATCCACTCTTTTTTAGATTATTTTCCCATATAAGCCATTACAGAGTATTTTCCCATATAAGCCATTATACAGCAAAGAGAATCAGCTATACACATACATATATCCACTCTTTTTTAGATTATTTTCCCATGTAAGCCATTACAGAGTATTCATTTCCTGAATCCCTGGGCTTTACAGCAGGTCCTTATTAGTTATCTATTTCATATATAGTAGTGTGTATATGTCAGTCCCAATCTTCCAATGTATCCCTACCCCCACCTTACACCCTGGTAACCATAAATTTGTTTTCTACATCTGTAACTCTACTTCTGTTTTGTAGATAAGTTCATTTGTACCCTTTTTTTTTTTTTCCATTTGTAGCAGCATGGATGGAACTAGAGATTGTCATACTGAGTGAAGTAAGTCAGACAGAGACAAATATCACACTATAGCGCTTATATGTGGAATCTAAAAAAATGGCCCACTCTTAAGAGATCAATAAATGTGGTGCTTTTCCCTTCTTCAAAGTTGTTGTATTACCTGGGACCATGTGTGAAAGGGATTTTGTATGCTGTGAATGGGTTGCACAAGTGTTGGCTATTACTATTCTTTTTCTTCCCTTTCCTTTTAATTTTTACCTCCAAGCCTTTCTTTACCATCATTTTGGTTTTTATAGGAATTACACAACGTTAGCTTTAAAAGGACACCCACCAAGTATCCTGCCCCCAGCTAGGTGTGTCAGAGATATTATCTCACTTAATCCTCACAGTGAAGGGTTAACTCTCCCCTTCTTTACAGTTAAGCAAATGAAGCTCCAGGGAGTTTCCTGTGGTTTGGGGAGCTTTGTAGCTGATTTGTGTTAGGACCAGCTTTTGAGCCAGGCTAAGTCTGACACTCCACCTTGCCTCCTGGGAAAGGCCTTGGAGATCCTTACAGCATAATTCAATGTTGCATCCTCAAGGGACTTGTCCAAGGTCACAGAGCAAGTCACAAGCAGCACCAGGATGAGAATTCACAGCTCCTGATGCTCAGACCAGTATCCCAAGTCCTTTGCTCCTACGTGTGTTTGAGTCAAACTTTCCTGACCCAGGAGAGCAAAGATCTACAATAAATCATCCTTTCCCAAACTCTCAGCCATGAATCTCTAGTTTGACAAAGAAACCTCAGAGGTTGCTTTCTTTGTGGAGCTTCTAATCCAAGAGTGGGGTGGAGAGAATGGTGGGGGGTTGGGGGAGATCTTTGGGAGCTTAGTTCCTGTTTATCCACGTGTCATTCTTTTAGTCCTTGAGGCTATAATATCCATTTAGAAAGATTAAATCAAATGGGACTGAGGGCAGAGATAGGGGAGCTAAGGGGGAGGCAGAGAGAGAGGGAAGAAAGTGGAATCCTCTAAGCACTAAAATAAAGAACCTAAGACATTACTAATTCTCAAATAGGTCTCACTTCTTACAGACAAGCTGCTCCTCGGGAAATCGCAGGCAGGTGAAAGCAGCTTGCGTGATTCTTCTTTTTGTCCCTGAACCTGGCTTTTCTTTCCAGCATTCTCAGGTGCACTGGAGGCCCTGGGAAGGGAGAGGGCTTTTTCAAAAGACACTTCCACCTCCTAATCCCTGTGCCTACAAACCAAATATTGATCTATTTAGCAAACCAGCCTGTGGGAGGAGAGATCTTAAAGCCCTGTTTACTCAGCAGTTGGGCCCCCCTGACAGCTGTTCAATGGGGGATTATGATGTCACAGTGGTAATTACACTATAAACAAGGGATAGGGAGAATAAAAGCATGAAAGGAAACTGTGGCGCTCGTTACCAAGCAACACAAAATATGTAACCTGAAACCCAACAAGCATGTAAATTTCCTTGCAAACCTCCCAGATGTCCTCACTTTATGGCCAGGGCACAGTTTCAGTTTCAATTTGTTTATTTGCCCTTCTTCAGTCACAAATGCGGAGCTGAGAATGTTGAAAGAGAGAGGAGAAAGCAAAGAAAAATGGGAGGAAAAGTAGGGCTTGTACTTTCTTCCTAGGATGTAAGAGGTCAGGAGAAAGCTCGGGGGCTTGGTCTTCTCTCTTCAGAAAGATGTAGAGGTCATTGTCCAAGGAGGGGGCTAAGCCAGGTAAATAAGCCAAAGGCAACTAAGAAAGTGAGCCAGGGGAGAAGAAAAAGAGAAAAAAAGGAACAAAAAAGTAAGAGGATGAAACTAGTTAAAGGGGAGGAGAAGGAAGAGGACTCCATGGCAGGATCAGCCCCCAGGGACTCGAAAGGGCCCTGGAGTCCCCACCGTCACAGTGCCACGACTTTCATACTTCGGGTGTCGAAGTGCTCCCTATGGTGCCCGGGAGCCCTGCCTTTCTTTGGGCAGCTTTATCAAAAAGTTCTTACGCGGAGCTGAAATCAGCTTCCCAGTTCTGGACACCTCCCCTCATGCCCAGGACAAGGAAGTTACAGACCCACAGATGTTTGGAAACAATGACCAGTATACCCTGCGTTTTTCTTCTTCTGGAATCTCATCCCAGCAACAGCTTTCCCTCCCAGTAATTTTTTCTAGATGAGACTGTTTCTTGCTCACCCCCCTGAACAATTTTCAATTTGTCATAGTGTCCCTCTTACAATCTAGGATTTGAAACTAGACACATCCTCTCAGGTGAGATCTGACCTCACAGAACTAAACGGGATCAACCACAGCTCTACCCAGCGCCCCCTGCTCCCGCCCCACTAGCTGCCCTCGTCCACTTGCTCTGGAGAGCTGTGGAAGCTTCTTGCAGGAGATGGCTTGAACAGGCTCATGAGAACTGATCGTTAAATCTTCAGGATTTCTGCGAGGTCGTTTTTAAACCATTCATAGCTTGAAATCCACCGTGGTGACAGTATTTATGCCACAGATATGGGCAAACACAGCGGATCAGGGCTTCTCTTCCCCATCCTCTAGAGAGCTGGTTTACCAGCATATCACTGTCCCTGACCAATCACATTCAACGACTTTTGGGATTTAGTGATTCACAGAGGACTGGCAGAAACCTGTAACCAGAGAGCTATAAACCACAGACTTCCATACAAAAGCTACAAAGGCTTTGATATAAAGCAGAAACTAACACACCATTGTAAAGCAATTATATTCCAATAAAGATGTTAAAAAAACAAAAAAAAGCTACACAGGGATTCACTCCTGTTAGATCTAAAGAACACGGAATAGGATTTTAGTTCCCCTTGACTCCCTTCCATCTACAGTGATTACCTTTGCTGACTGAGAACATTTCTCTTGGGATTGATTCATACTACAGCCACATAAATTCCCACCGGGTACTCCCAGAGCCAGATGCTGAATGACCCGGATGAGGAAAAAAAACCAAAAAATTCACTGAACTTTATTGTAGAGACTGCTGCTGCTGGCATGGGCACAAACATAGCAGCTGGTAGAATCAATGGCTTTTCTGCAAACTCGGGATTCTGTCAAATTTCTTCTCCTCCTAAATTCTGGTATTAACTGTCTAGAATGACTCTCTGGTGACAAAGCTAAATGCTAGTCCAGGATCAGCCACTCCCTTGATGTCTGATTGGAAGCCCATCACCGTCCCTCTCTGGGCCTCAGTTTCCCTGAGAGCAGTGAGGGTTGAGTCTCAGGACTTTTAACTCCAGATGGCTTTTGCAGCTGGCTCCAGCTTGGGTCATGGTACTGATATTCTTACAAGCGCTGTGAGCAAAACTTGGCATTGGATGAGCAGCGTTTTTCCACAAGTTAATTCTCACCGCGTGGACTTGTGTCCCGCTTTCACTCCTCCTGTTGTCCTGGGGATGATTTGTTTGTTGTGACTCTCCTCGGATGTACTACAAATGCTGATGAAATTGTCCTCGATATTGCAGCCCTGGGCCATGTTATCTCCTAGAGAGTCTCACCCAAGTCCAGGCTAATGATAAGTCACTTCCCGAAACCAGGCAACCCAACCTGAGAAGAAGCAGAAGTCTGGGGGAGCTTGGCAAAGCCTGCGTCCCTCTGCAGAGATCCTCTCCTTGGCTCTTGCCTGAGCCCTTCTCAAAAGGAAATGCACAATGATGTTTTCTTTTGCCAACGTTATGACAACTTAGGAAAGGTCCCAGTGCTGCTGCTCTGCATCTTTGTAACGTGTTCCTTCCAAGAGACCAGGTTTTCAAGTAAGAGAGTTCAGCACCATTTTTCAGCCCACTCTGATCTCTTCTCTCATCATGGCTCCAGCAACACTGGTCTCCTGCTCAGCATCTTTACACTTCATGCTCCCACTTCCTGGATTGCTCTTCTCACACATGTCCCTATGACTTGATTCCTTTGAGTATTCTGATGTTATTTCCCAGGCTTCCCTTGACTGTCCTGTATGAAGCGCAACCCCTCCACCCACCCACCCCAATCCCCTCTGAGTTTAATCTGTCGCCATAGTCACCATCTGACCATGATGTATTTATTTGCATTTAACCCTTTCCCAGAGTGTTAGATCCATGAACAAGGGGGCTTTGTTTTTTTCACTTCTAAATCTCCAGTGCCTGGAACAGGGTCTGGCACATGATAGATACACTATATATATTTACCAAATAAATGAATGTACAGCAGATCGTCATCGTTCACGGATTCCATGTTTGTGAATTTACCTACTTCCTAAAATTTATTTGTAACCCCCAAACAATACACGTGGCAATTTCATGGTAATTCACAGATATGTGCAGAGCAGTGAAAATTTTGAGTTGCCTGATGCACCTATTCCCAGCTAGGGTTGAGCAAAGTGATGGTCTGCCTTCTTATTTCAGCTCTCATACTGTAAACAACTGTTTTATTTGCAGTCTATTTGGTGCCATGTTTCTCATTCTCAGTGCACTTTGTGGGTGATTTCGTTGCTTAAAATGCCCCCCAAGCATAGTGCTTAAGTGCTATCTAGCGTTCCTAAATGTAAGAAGACTGTGGTGTGCCTTACCAAGAAAATACGTGATAAGCTTCATCCGGGTGTGAGTTATAGAGCTATCGATTGTGACTTCAATGTTAGTGAATCAACAATACTTATTAAATAAGGTGTCCTTAAACAGAAATACACATAAAACAAGGTTATGTATTGGTCAGTTGATGAAAATGTTGTGACCAGAGGCTTACAGGAACCTAACCCTGTATTTCCCCTAGGAACGATGGTTCAGTATTTACTAATTCAATTCACAGAGATTTTATAGACCATTAACTACCATGAATAATGAAAATCATTGTACCTAGGTTTGAATCTTGAGTGCTAATGCATCAGCAGCAGTGGTGATCTGGTGAGTGACTGTCATTTTCTGAGCCTTAAGTTCCTAATCTGTAAATCTGTAATGATAGTACCTATCCTCACAGCTGTTCAAAAGAATAAGTGAGACGATTAACATAACCAAATGCCTAGTATAGCACCCGACCCACAGAGGGTAGACCACAGATATTCACTCCTCTTACATTTCTCTAGTTCATATATATATTTGAAATCCACAGGACAAATACATTTAGCTTTCTTGTGTTATTAAAAGCACTTCTCCACATAATCCTCAGGACTTTGAAACAGCCCAGCTTTCCTGCTTCATTCTCCTACTGTTGGACATTGAGTTGAAATCAAAATTTGAATTATACAACAGACAACTTCTTTTTGGTTAATGTAATTCTTCTCTCCTTCCCAAGGAGTATATTTCTTCATAATAAACTCCCAAGAGTGGAATTACTAATTCAATGGGTACAAACAATTATACAGTAGATTGTAATAGTGATGATAAGAGACTTCCAGGCAGACACTCCGCTGGGTGTGTGTGCACAGGACTTAGAGGTTCACCAAGTGATTCACCCATTCTCCTGCAGCTTGCAACTTCTCAGAGAATTCACACCTGGGAGAAGCCTTAGCGATCACCTTGTCATATCAAGGAGGGAAATTGAAGCTAGAGAAAAAAAGCGAGTTATCCAAGATGATATGACCAGTCAGTGCCAAATAAGGACTGGACCCCAGGTCCACTGGTTCTCCAATCAGTGTTCTTCCCACCACCCCTTGGCCAAAATGAAAAGTAAAGTGTTCCTACCAGGTGTAGTAATGTTGCTTCCTCAAGCTTTTAGGACCCCTTGCTTTAAGGAAAAGAAACATGATAGGTACAGTTTGTTTTCTGCTGAGAAATTTAAGCATACCCTTCTGTTCTATTTATCCCTTCTCTTTTTAACTTCTGTGTCGACACTGTAACAGACAGGATAAAGAAGAGGCTCTGTGCTCAAGTACAGGGTTCGATATCAGCAAGACAAAGGGAGAATCTAAAGCCTACCAGAACATTTCTGTCCCTGCACCTGTCATTAAACTCTTCCCACTCAACTGTCTCCTGCAAGAGGTACACAGACTGCAACTACTCTCATGAGAATGTGAAGCAAAAACTGAGTAGTACTTTTCTGATGTGAAGATAATAGATCTATACATATAAACTATCATGACAGTAATTAATGGTTCCTAGAGAATGATAGGGCTTTGAAGAGTCATCTGCTCTATTAGTACAATTTTCAAACCATTCTAGAACTTAACTGTCTACTTTGTCTCAAAAAGTTCCTGATGATATCACAATAGAACAAAACAGAAGTAGAACAGTTCAAGTTTCATGTGAAGCTTTTTTGATTTCAGAAAACACACTCCTTGTTCAATTTCAATCAAGAAAAATAACTCCCCAGAAATTCATGGAACCATCTCCATGCTGGAGCAATAAAGCCAATGACCCTCAGGTTGACATGGGGTAAGAAAAGAGTTTCTCAGAAATGTATACCTCAGTCATAATCTTGGGTTGAGGATGAGATGGCCTAACCTGTCATCAGAAGGACTGTATTGATGTGAGAACAGACTTTCCATTTCTTCTCTACAGAAGTTAGCAGTTCCCTGTGTTTGCCCAAGATTGCCTATCTTTTCAGAGAAGGAAAGAGGGAGGGAGGGAGGGAGGAAGGGAAACAAGGAAGGGGAGGGAGGGAGGGAGGGAAGGAAAAAAAAGAACATCTTTTGAGTTCCACAGAAATCTCTCATATAAAAGAAAAATATACACTGACCATAAAAAAGAGATGCATATCCCATTTCCTTAACATTTAGTAAAGAATGTTTTCTCTTAACCCAAACCAAAGCCTTCTTTTCTTTCCATTTGGATATGATTATCTGTCCCTTACTCCAATCAGCAGCTGTCATGTATGTCTTGGATAAAGGGTCAACTTCTCCATGAAGCCAGTTCTTATTTTTCCATAAAAACACTTATCTACTCTAACATTGGTACCAAGAACATTAGCCAAGATTTTAGCTATGTTTAATAAGTATCCATCAGCAACTATATATCTAGTATCCCCTGCATATTCAGCACTGGGCTACAGAATGGGAGATGTACAATGACTTGAACAAAAATGTATTCAACTATCATTAGCTCCTGCTCTATGTTGACAGAAATCCTAGATCCTGCTCTTGAGGATCCCAGAAGGTAGACAGACAGACAAGGAAAAAACAAAAAGTGATATAGCAATAGTAGAAAGAAATGTAAGTTAGGGAAAGAATTAATTGCCAGGGGAGTGGGGATGACCATAGAAGACTCCACTGAGGAGGTGACTGCTGATTTGTGAGTTGTGAAGAATAATTAGGAATACTCCAGATGAATGACATTAAAAGGGAAAGGACACAGCAGCCAGCTGGAACCTTCAACATAAAGGCCTTGAAATATCATCCAACAAGGGAGAGTTACAGAAACGTTAGATTGAAGGCATAGGTAGAGGATGATAAAGGCCACTGAATGTCACGGTGAACACTTTGGACTCTTAGAAGAAGCACCAAAAGGATTTTGAGAACTCTCTCAGGTAGCAATATGGAGGGTAGACTAAAAGGAACAGGTACTAGAGATAAAGAGATCTCATAGGTAAGAAGAGGTATTTGCTGTGGCCTCATGGAGTAACTGAGGAAGGGAGAGCCAGGGAAGCATGTCAGGGTACTTAACCACAAAGAATTGCCCAAGAATTGGAAATCCTATATGGCAGGTCAGCATCTTTGAGGAGAGATCAGGAAATGCCTGAGCCTGGTGACAAACTGCAGATACCCTAGATACCCACCTCTAGCGCTTGAGCTTTCCTTCCTCAACTAACTGGTTCATAATCCTACAAAGTGAAGGAAAATAGATGTTCCTCACACATTTTCTCTGGCCCAATGGATGCATGGCTCTCTAGCTGGGAGGGGGTGTTAGCAGAAATCAGCCCAGGCTGAGTCTCACTGCAGAACAAGTACTAAGGACTCTAATACGGCAGCTGTCAATTAGAAAGTGACTTTGCATGGAAATATTGAGGAGCCAGGGATAATAGGCTTCTTCCCTCTATGCCCCTAGTATAAAAGCTAGAAGAAGCTGGATACGGAATGCTTGCTTGATGGGTTTCCTGAGAGGAAAGAGATGGTGAGACCACGGTAGCGTTCCAAGGCTGTGCTTTCTAGGGATGCTTCTGCTTAATCCTCTGCTGACTAATTTAGCAAATTATGAGTGAAAATACACCCACTGGGAAAAACCAAAAAAGGAAAAGCACACAAACAAGGGACCAGACACCAAAAATGGGAGGAAGGATGTAGCTCCTATGACATACGTATGTCCCCTCCTCTTTGTTCCCATTGGTTCTATCCTAAAAAGGGACCAAGCAGACAATCCCATTCACAGTCCTGAATCAAAGTAATTGAGGCCCTGCTAAGACAAGGGTAACTTCACTGACTCTGTTGCATTCTGTCCTAAAAGTTCAGGAGTGGGGCTTCCCTGGTGGTGCAGTGGTTGAGAGTCCGCCTGCCGATGCAGGGGACGCGGGTTCATGGCCCGGTCCAGGAAGATCCCACATGCCGCGGAGCGGCTGGGACCGTGAGCCATGGCCGCTGAGCCTGCGCGTCGGGAGATTGTGCTCCGCAACGGGAGAGGCCACAACAGTGAGAGGCCCGCGTACGGGGAAAAAAAAAAAAGTTCAGGAGGGTATAAGGATAAAGTGGTTTTGATAAAAAACAGGGCAAACAAATAATCAGGGTTATAAACCATCATTATAAGCGATGCACCATGGAGTATACTGGGAACATTGTTAAATTTTTTTATTAGACCAACCTTTGAAAGAGCATGCCTCATTATTTTAATTTCAATTACTATAACTCACATCACTGGATTCTTGTTATACCAGCCCTACTACTCAGAAACATTTACAACAATCAGCAATTCTTTTACTTGAAGGCCCACAAATTACACTAAAAAGTATTGATAATTTCCACTAATCATTTATTTTGAACAAGACATGAATGGAAATGAACGTGGAAGTAAAATACCTTATGAACCTTCCAATTTTGATCTAAAGGACAGATTCATCACCACATGAAAGCACAGTGGGTAATTACCAGATGGTTGAAATGACAGTTAACTCCATCCTTAATAATTATAATTTGACAGACAATAAACCAAGATGGCAGGCATCTGTAAATAAACACCCACAGAGCCAGCTAAATAGCTTAACCTCATAAAACTAGCAAACTAGTTCTGACTAGTGAGCAAGTAAATCTCCCAAAGACCAGAGAGAAGCAAATTTTTGGGTCACCATGTTCCTACATTTGTCAGCTGGACACAATTGAGGGTCCAATGTTGTTTTGTTTTGTTTTATTTGATTTTTTTCCTAGGACAATTATTGTTATTTTCCACAAAACATTAGCTCATTTTAAAATATGGGGTTATGACTTTTGTATTCCAGTGAAACTGTTCTCTTAAATAGCTCTGCCCCAGGACCTTATATACTCCTTAGGTTATCTAGCCTTGACCACAGAGCAACATCTACTGATTTATTGCCCTCTTTCTTGACGACTTCTCCTTACTTACCTTCCATTATGCTCCCCTACTTCTTCTATTTTTCAGAATTCTTTGCTGGATTTTGATAATAATAATGGTGTTAGTATCAACAACAACAGCAACCTATATTCTTTGTTATCTTCTGCTAACTGATTTCTATGCATTTTATTGGTCAATTCTCTTAGCCCTCTGAAGTGGAGATCTTTTTTACTTTCAATTACTCTTGAAAATATGGAGGCCAAGAATCATCCAGTCACTTGCCCAAACTTGTCATAAAGCTCATAATTGGTGGAACAAAGATTTTAACTCAAGTCTGTAATCACAAAGCCATTGCTCTCAACTCTGAAATTTAATTTGTACAGTCTTTAATTATTATTTTTTTCCCAGTTTTTATGTTGGTCTCTTAAAAAATATCACTAAATATCTTTTCCTTGCCCTGTCTTAGCTACTCCCCCATAGCTGTCACCTCATTGCTAAGAATTGCCAAATCTATCTTTAACCCCGATCTGCCTCCCGAGTACCAGATTCTTGCAGCAACACAGTGCTATAGTCCCAATCTGGATTTATTCTTTCATTCAACAAAAATCTACTGAGCAACTGTGGCACTAGATACAGGGAATACAGGCGAGAACAATGAAAAATCAGTGCCATCATGGAACATATATTATAGATGCAAGAGAGTGGTAGGAAGACAAACCATAGATAAAATCGAAAGGTAAAGTATAGAGTATGATAGATGGTGCTAAACGCTAAAGCAAATAATTCAGAGAAGTAGGGGAGGGATTGGGAGATCATAGGTAAGAGGGAGCAGCCAATTTATATAAGGTAACCGGAGGAGGCCTCACTGAGTAGATTACACTGGAGTGAAGACCTGAAGGAGGTGAGGAAGTTGATTAGATGGGCATCTGAGGAAGCCGTTCTAGGCAGGAGAACAGTCATTGGAAAGTCTCATAAGTGGAAGCACATCAAGCATGTCTGAGGAACACTAAGGAAACCAATGTGGTAGCATGTTGCCAGAGAGGGCTGAAGTAGGAGAAGAGGATGTCTGAGTAACAATGGGGCCAGGGGTTGGGAAGGTTCGGTCATGCAAACCACCCCTGTAAATACTTCGGGATTTTACTCTAAGATGGAGATGTCTTTGAAAAGCTATGAACAGAGGAGTTATGATCTTATTTCTTTTTAAGAGGACCACTCTGGCTGCTGAGTTGAGAATAGGCTGAAGGAGGGCAAGGTGAAAAGCAGGGAGGCATTTAGGAGACTCTTTCAATAATCTTATGAAAGATGATGGTGGCTTTGATGGTAGCCTTGAAGATGGTAAGAAATGCTCATATACTGTATATACATTGAAGAAAAAGCCAGCAGAATTTGCTGAAGGATCAAAAATAGGATCTAAGAGAGAGGAATCATGGAAGATTAAAGAATAGAGTTGCCATTTTGTAAGATGAGGAAATTTGCTGGGAAACAGGTCTGGGGATTGGGATTGAGGACGAGATCAGGAGCTTAGAACTGGATATTCTCAGGTGGTTTTTGTACACTTGTGTACAAAACTGATACCTATTATTCCCATTTCAAAACACACATACACACACACACACACACACACAAACACACACCACACACCTTCTCCTGTATATTCCTCATCTCCATTAACAGCGTCACTATTCCATCCAGGCATTCATGCCAGACTTAGGGGCCCTTTGTGATGCTCCCCTCTCCCTTACTCCCACATTTAATTACCCCCTAATTCATTCCACTCAGAATTAGACAAGTTCTCATTCCATGAATATACTTGTTTTTCTGTTTTAGTGCACAAATCCTTCTCTCAGTCTACGTGATCCACCCAGTCACATTCACCCTACCTTGCTTGGCCACTATCAACTTATTCTTCAAGATACAACGTAAAAATCTCTTCATTGAAGCTTTCTATGAGCCCATGAGCAAAATTAGCTGCTCACTCCTCTTACTTTTACTTATTCATCAAGCCAATATACTTTTTCCACTTTGGGCATTTGTTGATATTTGTAGTACAGCGTGCATGTGGAAATGATGAGAGATGAGGCCAGGGGAGGAAAAAGGAATGAGTTCATGAAGGACCTTGAACATCATGCTAAGGGATTGTACTTGGTCGTGAAGTTGATAGGGAATAATGGCATTGCTTGAAGAAGGTGAAAGGTCTGGTTTAATGTGAGTCTTCAAGGATTCACTCTAGGCCTCATGTGAAGGGTGAGTTGGAAGGTAAAGAAAGAGAAGCAAGACTTGAGCTCCTGAAATAAGGAAGAGATCATGGGGACGGAGAGGTGAAAAAGATATGACTTTTCTGAACTAGACTCCATGGGGCTTGGGGACAATAACATTTTTTGAGCCTTGCCATTAGGCACAGTTTTAAGAACTCTTCCTGTATTAACTTATTTAGCTTGTTCAACCTTCTCATGAGGGAGATGGCATTCTTATTCCCATTTTACAAAGGGGTTAAACTAAGACACAGACAGATTGAATACGTTGCCCAAATCACATAGCTATTAAGTAGTAGAGCCTGGATTTGAATACAAGCAGTTGCTCCAGGATCCATGCTCTTTTTCCCTACCCTATACCTCCTACAACATAGTGAATTAATATAAAACTATATTTAGCTGCACAAGAACATTTTCCCAACCAATACCAACCCAAATTGAATGTCTACTTCAATATTTTTGCAAAATCACCCTTCTAAAATACACCATTCATGAATAGTACATGCTATAACTTGTGTTTATATGGATGCTTAGCCACTATGTGATGTTTTTCTTAGTCTTTCTTCTCCCTCAGTCAAATGAGGGGAAACATCTAGCATATGGAAACATTTCCACACTGCAAGTTATGCTGATGGGGAATATTATGCAATTTGCAAACACTGTCAAATGAAATATAAATATGCATTAGAAAAATGCGACAGAGACAAAAATATCTTTGTATGCATGGTTCATTCAGTCATTCATTTTTTCATTCAACAAACATTAATCAGGCACCCACTCTATGGCAGGAGCAGTGGTCAGCAGTGAAAAGAAAGAGATGAGTAAGACTTACCCCTTGTCATGAGGAAACTCATAGTCTTGCGATTTTTATTTTTAAATGGCCAGAGCGGAATGAAAATATTGCAGTTGACTCTCTGTAACCATCTTAGAGATAAACAAAGTCCTGTGCTTTGATTCATGTAGAGCTATGATCTCTAGCCCAGCTTTACCTCTTACCAGCTGGACATGTCACCCCATCTATCTGAGCCTCACTTTCCTCAACTGAAAATAAGACACTACTGTACAGGATGGTTATGGGAATTAGGGATTATGCCCAGTGGATAAATGCTAGTTTAAACCAATGAAATCAAATGAATGACTCTTGTGGCCCTTTGTTTTTTAACCCCCAGTACTGTTTCCAAGGGTACAGTCAAAATTCACAACTAACCAATTATTCCCACATATTCCAAAATTAGCAAACATTAACAACAACAAACAACAATAAACCAAAAGCTCCCTAGCAGCTTCAGGTAAGACAGAAATAGCCCTGACTATCAGGAACCGAATTGGTCAAGTTCTCGGAAAAGCAGCTGATGCCTTGTCAACAGCGAATGCATACCAGGAGGAAAGACAAGCTTTTTGAACCTCAGTTTATGAATGGGGAAATAAACTTGCTGAAGAAATGGTGAAGTCTTGTATATCATTGCAGGGAACTGTTCCCTAAGAACCAGTGTTCCTGCAGAGAGATAAAACTGGAATTCACGTGAAGATGTCCCAATAGGTTTTCTTCAGAGAAGTGACACCAGCCGAATGGTGGATTCTCTCCCCACAGGGGGACCCCAATAAACAAGTTTCCAGGAAAAACACAGTCCCATTCATTGCTCCAGCTATGAGTCAAGAGGGGACTTCCAGCAATAACTCAGTAAGAGAAAGACAGTCAGACTGGTTCTCCAACCTCCACAAGGTAGACATCTCACCATATAAGGGATAACTGATAGAAGGCTAATTGGAGAAATCAGTAAATACCAAATACATTCCATGTGTCAAGCATTGTGTCAGGCTCCTTTACTGAGGCAACTTACTCAACACTCACAATACCTCAGTTAGGTAGGTAGGTAAATAGTTATCATTATTTCCATTTTACTGGATTAAGAAACAGAAACTCAGAGAAGGTAAGCTGAAACTCTCCTGAGGTGGTCCAACAAGTTTTCCCCAGAAAAGACCGCAATATCTGATCATGAGTAGGTAGAATTTGAATCCAGATCTTTCTGACATCTAAACCTATGTTCATTCTGTTACGCCACTCTGTCAGAGTGTAATCTGAAGTCGGTTGGTATAGGATACCCCAAGACAATTTCTCCCTTCTCTGTCTGTCATGAACCCCCAGGAGACTGACCTCAATGATGAATATTCCCAGTCTCCCTTGCTCTCTGGCTTCTGGCTGGGGTTGGCCAATGGGCAGCATCAGCAAGTGATTAGAGGATACAAGGAGAGAGGTTGGGGAATTTATTCTCCTCTTTCCACCCAGCCTTGCTGTACTGAGCCATGCTGCATTCCTACAGCTACAAGTCCTGTTGGGCCCTCCAGAGTACTTCCAGGGCTCCAGCCTCTAAGCCCTACCCGTCACCCCTTCTGCCTGAGGCAGCAAGATTTCCTGGTGTTGACAGTTCCCTAGTACTTCACCACTCCTTGTCGATTCCCTTAACCATGCCCATGCCCTCTTCACGAAACTATATTCAGCTAAACCCTTTTGAGCATGCCATTTGTTTCCTGCTAAGACTCTAATGATATATATTGAGTCAAAAACTATTGTATATTTAATTCCACCATAGTTTAGACTCTTAAATTGGTCTTTGGGTATCTAGTAAATAGCATCAACTTGCATCTTATGGAAATGAATCAGCTAAAATTACAGTGCACACATTTTGTTTGGATTTGATGAGCTCGCTGGAGGGGCAATAAACTCCCCACATGTTACTGGCAACTGCTGTGGTGAATGAAACTTCCCAGTCTCACTTGGAATGCGATGTTTTTCCAGGAGGCCGTGCTACAAAGATGAAATCCAAAGAATATGAAAACACACTTTACAGACCCTGCCACGAAGTTCTCTAGAATGTATGCAAAATGGAGCTAAAAGCATTTGTAACTGTCACAGAAAGTGGGGCTTCAGTTGGGAAAACTTGATTGAAATCACTTGAGCTCTCCTATCACTGGCTTCTGGAAATGATGAGTGAGTAACGTGAAAATGAACTGAGAAACATTTCAGCCTTAATGGCCTTTTTGAAGTTTTCACAGGGCTCCTACACAACAGGCGTTTGTCCAGGAAAGAAATAAATCAAACAGGCCAAATGGGGGGCTCCAAGTCATACCTCAGTGGGTCTGCCAGGTGAAGGCTGAGACTCTGTTTACACATATTGGAATAAAGTTGAGATTTGAGCTCCTTATTCCCAAAAGTATGCAACTTCTCCAAATGAAAATGCACCGAAAAACAACTGCCAGCTACTTCTCCAGAAAATTATCTGCACGATCATCTCATTCTCTACCTTACTCCACACATAAAGACCTACCTATGGTGAGTTATAGGCACAAGGCACAGGAGAGGTGTTTGTCTTTTGGAAAGTTTAAGGAGACAGTTTTGTTATTGCTGGGGTTCTTCAGTCTTACGGCTTTTGGCATTATTGCAAACATGGTACTTCCATTTTTATGCATTCTCCCCTGAAGAATATTTTATAAGAGAATATGCTTGCTCTTCTAAACCCAAACATGAATCATTTAGTATCTATCTTTCCTCTCTCCCCACCCCACCCCAACAAAGTTTTACTGCATGCACTTTACACCCACAGTAGAGCACAGAGCAGGTGCTCAAATATTTGCATGAGTCTATTTTTATTTCTAGTCTGTGACAGCTTTTGGGGGAATAGGGCTATAATCAGCATAATCAAGTTTTAATTGCCCTGAGCATTGGAGGTACTCTTTTTCATTCATCTCCTAGCTGTGTGGCTTTAGGCAAGTTACATAACATCTCTGGCTTTCCTCATCCATAGACCACGGACATGAACTCTTGCTTCATGACATTGTTGAGATGATTAAAGATGATAATCTTTGTGAAGGGCATAGTACAATGATGGGCACATAAGAAGGGCTTCCTAAAGTCCAGCCCATGACATTCCTTCCGAACTGATACCATGGACACATGATATAAGAAGCATGAAGAAGGATGGAGGAGATTAAGGGAGGTTCCCTATTTGGAGGAAACCTGCATTAGTGGGCAATCTGATTTCACCCTGCTCAAAGCTTTGCTGATGTTTTAGATCGTGTACCTAGGCAATGTTTTTCAGGTTTCTCTAGAGGGCAGGTAGTATTGTTAAGCAGCTCACCAGTATCTGGTTACTAGGTATATTTCAGATGATGAATTTTATATTTTATCCAATTTTTCCATCTCTGAATCCTCTCCTAGCTCTCTAGCAGATGCCATTTGGTACCTGATAGGTTAATAAGTCTCTAATACCAGGTGTGTCTTCAACACCATTTACCTTATTCCATCATTCTCCTATTTCAACCATCATTTATAAACACTTCCTGCGTGCCAGGCACACTTCTAAGGATTGAGGTTGTAGTAGTGAAAAAGACATGGTCCCTCAGCTAAAGGAGTTCACGATCAGAAAGAGAGACCAAAATAATTCTACAGCGCAATCATGATGGTGGAATATAGAAGATGTTGAAACCAGGGCCAGGATGGGGTAAGGCAACTGAGGTGCCTATGGTGTAAAATTTAAGGAGGCACTCACTGTCAGAGTCATGTGACTTGCAGAGTCAGCACTTGTACCACCCTGAGAATGAGAGCTTCCTTAAATTTTCTAAAACCCAGAGGAGGAAAGACCCAACTTCCCTCTATGTTCTCTAGGAAAGTTTCTTGGAGCAGATGACTTAAGCCTCTGGGAAGGAAAGGAGTTAGCTAGGCAGAGAGAGGTGGGAAGGATGTGAGAACACCCTAGGCAGATGGGTTATCAAATACAACCATGGAGGTGAGAGACAAAATAGTTCACTGATGCACCTTCAAGCAGATTGACACAGCTGGATGACTGCAAGGTGGAGGTGGCAGTGCGGAAATGGGTGCAGGACAGGGATTAACGGGGGATGAGTCAAGAGTCAGTTCACAGAAGAACTCAGGAGAGAAACATGCTGTATATTGGAGAGGACAAATTGATTTATCATTGAACCAGGACACTTTTAAGGGTGAAAGGGGCTGCTATCTATAATTGTCGGGGCAGAAAGATCCGACTCAGATATGTGTGTGTATGATGCATCCACATTACACCACAAGCTGATGTCCCCTGACTTCATCCTAGTGTAGTGCTTTTCCCACTCTCCCAGGTGTCAGAGACACTTCACTCCTTTTTTGTATCTAGGGCAGACCTGGAGGAAACAGAGGAAGTCCGGAAAATGGCTTGTGACTAGGAGTCCAGTAAAACTCCTTTATGAATGTGAGTTTCAGAACTATGTTGAGGCAAGTATCAAACCTTGTGTGTGAAGACCATGTTTCCAGCTCAACAAAGACCTTTCCATTTTTTAACAAATCCAAACATGAATATGTTATTTGAGTTTGGTTTTTAAGTAGGAAAAGGATTGCAGTATTTCTGTGCCCAGTAGTGAATAGACCAGAAATTTTAAAAGTTTATTCCACCAAACATGTTTATTCCACAGCCAGTCTGCCAGCTCACATCCATATTACCCTCCAAGGGATGCCAGAGACTTCTGACCAAGCTTTACTAATACATGGTTGCTGAATGCAATGAGATTCTGGATTTGAGTGACGTTTGATGCACAGACTGGAAGAAAATTGTTTTGAAGGAGAGTACTCATTTACTTAATGATAATGCAAATTAGGTCTTTTCGACACCTTGTCTCTCACCTTCACAACATTGTAATATAGCTATGATTTTATCTACCTATCCATATATCTATCTGTTTCACTTTTTATTAAATACAGAAAGTGGAGAGAATAGTGTAATAAACACCCATATGTATATTACCTGGATTTAAATAACAATTAATAACATTTCACTACATTTTAGTTCATATGTATATGCACATGCACATGTGCACATACACACACACACACACACACACACACACACACACTTTCCAAAGTAAAACACAGATATTAGGATATTTTTCCCTTGAATACTTTGTTATGCATTTCTAAATGATAAGGGGCATTTCCTTCAAATAACCATACCTAATAAAATTAACAACCAACAAAATCAGTGGTAACTCCTTAACATCATCTACTACAGTTTTCATATTCACACTTTCCCAGTTGCATTCCAAATTTTCCCAGTTGTACCTTCAAGCTTGTACCAATCAAGGACTATATATTACATTTGATTATTATGTCTCTTTTCTTAGCTCCTTTAAATCTAGAACAGTCCCCATTCCCAGGGCCCATTGAAAAGGCCAGGCCAGTTGTTATGTAGAATGGCCACTTCTTGGACTTGTTCCCTTATGGTGTTGTTTCCTCATGATGTCTATATCTTTTGTTTCCAGTAAGCTGGAAGTTGGATCTAAAGGTTTGGTTATATTCTAGTTAAAAGTTTGTGACAAGACATACAGAGTGAAGTAAATCAGAAAGAGAAAAACAAATACCGCATGCTAACACATATATATGGAATCTTAAAAAAAAAGAAATGGTTCTGAAGAACCTAGGGGTAGGACAGGAATAAAGATGCAGATGTAGAGAATGGACTTGAGGACACGGGGAGGGGGAAGGGTAGGCTGAGACGAAGTGAGAGAGTGGCATGGACATATATACACTACCAAATGTAAAATGGATAGCTAGTGGGAAGCAGCCTCATAGCACAGGGAGATCAGCTTGGTGCTTTGTGACCACCTAGAGAGGTGGGATAGGGAGGGTGGGAGGGAGATGCAAGAGGGAGGAGATATGGGGATGTATGTATATGTACAGCTGATTCACTTTGTTATACAGCAGAAGCTAACACACCATTGTAAAGCAATTATCCTCCAATAAAGATGTTAAAAAAAAAGTTTGTGACAAGAAAACGTCACAGATGAGTTGCTTTATCTCATATTATGTCACATTAGGAAGCACGATACATGTCATTACCCATAAAGGATATTAGTGATACTGACATCAATGAAATCGACTCTTCAGAGAGGAGAACCCTGAAGTTAGGGAGGTTAGTAACATGCCTAATATACAGTTAGTAAAAGACTAAGGCATCATTCAATGTGTTACCTGCCCATGCAAGTCAGGGAGAAAGGGCTGATGGACAGATTCTCAAAATATCCTAAGTGACAACTAGAACTATATGATGGGGCATAGAAGCAAGACTGCAAGGCATGCTCATGGAAGGAGAAGTGTCTTCAATGGCAGTGGGTGGGAATGGGATTATGAGTTGTGATCACTTCAATATATGACCTGACAAAAGCTTAGTGGGAAACGTTCTTTCAAAAGTTTGTATTACAGTCAATTAGGCACCAGAAATAAAGTAAACTTTTTAATGCTCTCTTATAAACAGATTTGTATTGCAATGTTTGAGAGAAGGCAGTCAGAGGCTTACGTAAGGCATCCTCAACTAGCTTATCTGGCACATAATAACCAGTTAATAGCTATTTGTTAATTGAATGAACCCATTTGTGTCGAGTGTTGATACCCCATTCTCCTTCAACCTCGACAGCTAATCAATCCCGAGGGCCAATGATTCTAGTTCCTCAGTATCTCTTGACTCCATGTACTCTCTTGCATCATTTCTCCAACTGCTTTAGGGCAAGCCACCATCTCTCCTGAAAATACTGTAATAGCCTCCCAATTGGTCTACTCTTCCACTCTTGCCCCTTCCAATCAATTCTCTACACTGCTGCCAAAATAATTTTTAACACTGCAAATTGGATTTAAAATTAGGCTTCAATCCTCTCAGTGATTTCCAATTACACTTAGGGTAAAATCCGAGTGTCTTACCCTGTCTTATGAGGCTCTGCATGATCTGCATCCCATCTACT
Organism: Physeter macrocephalus; assembly: GCF_002837175.3. Classification (NCBI taxonomy): domain Eukaryota; kingdom Metazoa; phylum Chordata; class Mammalia; order Artiodactyla; family Physeteridae; genus Physeter; species Physeter macrocephalus. The sequence continues at coordinate 16,604,917 of NC_041222.1, read as the reverse complement.
TCTCCAGGCTCATTTTTTTCCCTCCACATACATAGCTCTGTTCCATTGGTCTTCCGTTGTTCCTTTAACACGTCAATCTCTTTCCTGCTTCTGAGGAAGCACATGCTGTTCCTTTTTTCTGGTATCCTTTTCCTCCTACCCTGTCTTATAGCACAGACACCCTTACTATTTTACCTTGAATAGCACTTTTTCAGGGGTGCTTTCCTTGACTCTCAGATTGGGTTAGATCTCCCTATTATAGCCTTCATTTAATGCCTTGCTTTTACTTTGTAGGTTTAATTAAGTCTGTGGTTTAAAAATTGCTTATATGTATGTATGTATGCCTTTCTAACTAAGTTGTAAGTTCCAAGCTATAAGGAACCACTTAGGTCATAGTCATATTTGTAATCCCCAGTACTCCCTGTAGGTCTAGCACAAAGTAAGTTCTTTAAAAAATAATTGAAACTATGAATGAATGAATGAATGAATGAGTGAATTTATCATTTCATAGTTCTAATCAAACATTGTATCTAAAGCTGGTTAGTACTTTTGGTACTCAGTCCTCCATACAGTTTCAGCTTTGCAATCCCTCTTTTGACAATTGGGATAGCTGCAACATTAGGGTCTTCGGTGCCCTGAGATTTGGACTGTAAACATAGCTACGGAACAGTTCTTTCCTTCATTCATATCAATTACAACATGAGAAGGCACAATAGTAAGGGATAGAGCAGGAGCCAGGAAAGCTCAAAGGAGATATCTGTCCAGACTTGGGGTGGGGAAGTGGAGATGTCAGGGACGATTTACGGAATGAGCAGACTCCTGACCTGAGTTGTAGAACTGTTTATGAGTTGACCAGGGGAATAAGGATAGCTGGGATGGGCATTCCAGGTATATGGGACAGTGTGTGCAAAGGTATGGAGGGAAGAGACACTGTGGCACTTTCAGGGCATTGCACGTAGTTTGGTGTGGCTAAAGAGTGAGCAAGGGACCAGAAGCCAGTGAAGTAAGTGAGGTCTGGATCACAAGAGTTCCTCTAGCCATGTAAGGGAGCTTAAGCTTTATGCAAGGTGCAATGGGGAGCCAGTGAAGGCGGTATAGCAAGGAGTAAAATGAGTACATATGAATTTTTAAACAATGGCTCAAATGAAGAAGAAAGACATACTCCAAATTCAATTCGGTAACTATTGAATTCAATTTGATAATTCTTGACTTTGTCAGGACATGTGTTTTTGTATTTCTTTTTCCACTTGCCAAATCAAACACGCCTATAGCACTGTGTAGAAGTAGCAATCTGCTATTTAACCCTTTCCTCCTCTATTGAAGGGAAGGTTGAATTATCGTATCACCTGATTACTTACACATGGGCAGCTACCCCCCTTAAGCTCTCCCCGACAGTTGGGTTCTGCTGCTGGTTTTGTAGTTTTTATTTATTTAATGAGAGTTAGGAACATGGAAAACAACAGCCTCTGAGCACGTGGATGGGTTTCCTTGCAGGAGTCTGAGCTGGCAGTTATTTTAATTAGCAACACATTTTATAAGGGCAGAATCAGAAATGAAAACATGTCAAGGCCTCTGCAGCTATTGAGTTTGGCAGATTCACATGAGTGTGCCTGGGCACGGTAATCAGCTCTTGACTACCCTCCATCTCTCCCAAGGGAACCACGTGAACACACAGAGCTTTCCCTATGCATACAGCCCCCCACTTGAGTATGGGAGGACTTATCAATATCACACACTAAATGCTGAGGATTCAGGAGTCCTCTTGGAGCCAGTTCTGGGAAATAAAGTCTTCCCAAGACTAAAGTCATTCCTCTATTATTTGTCCCCAGACCAATTTCTCTGTTCTCACTCCCTATCAAGAATCAATTCTTCTATATAGATATGCATCTCAATTTACTAAGTTTATCTCTCTAACATCTACTTGGCTTTTGAAATATGATTTCCCCTCTTTATTGCCACAATGATTTCCCAGAATCCTGGAGATACATGTGTATATATATACTATTATGACTTGAGATATAGCTGAGATGAATCAGAGTATACTCATACCATCTAAAAATGACAGGCAGCTACTGTTCTAACAGGGAGATCTCCTCAATGAATGAATTAAGCTCACAGGGTAACATCTCCATTCTCTATCCTTTTTGTATCTGTTTCAGTCAATAATCACTGAATTTCTTTCTGTGCCAGACATATGCTAAGTGCAAAGGATAGGAAAAAACAGGTCTGTAACTTTGAGAAACTCTCAATTTGATGGGGGAAAGTGACCCATGGACTAGTTTAAAACAAAGTGGTAAGGGTGGTAATAGATACATACACAAGTTTCTCTGGTTTGCAAGTGACAAAAACCAACTTGAAGCAGCTTGATAAAGATGGAAAATTTGTTAGAAGGAGAAAAATATTGCATTAAATTCAAAGTCACATTTTGGGAGCAACCAAACCCCCTGGGATGGTCTGGAAGACCTTAGACACAGCTTCTCCCAGGGTCCCTCATGTTCTCACTCCTTCTTTGTGTCTCTTTTATTCTCTGCCTCTCCCAAGCTCCTAATATTTCATTATCTAAATTTAAACAAATATCCCAGACTGCAGCTAATGTCTTGGTAACAATTCAGAAATTTCAGGGCAGATAATCTGATTGGATTCGACATCTATCCTTGAGCCAATCAGGTGTAGCCAAGTGGCAAATTGTCTCCTACAGCTAAGTGGCAGTTGTTTTATGCAAATGCAAATCAATATTCTGAAACTGCACACATGCAAGCTCTAATTTGCTCTCAGGAGAAACAAAGAATATTTTCCCATTCTGTATTGTTTTTTCTCCAATAGACAGTAGAGTCAATAGATACAGTTAACATGATTGGCTGGTTTAGTCACACTTCTTTGAGGAACACATAAACTCAGTGGGAGTCAATTTAAATTTTTTAAAAGAGAAAGGGATGGAGGAGGGGAGAAAGGAAAAGATATCCTTATATCCTAGGAAATACAATGCACTCAAATTTCTGATATATATTTGATGAAACACTGCTTTGTAGTATGTTCAATTTTTAGCCCGAAGATGCAAAGACTGTGGCTCATGTGGTGAGGCTACCTTAGCAACAATTGGCAGAAGCTCATAAGAAGAATGGTGTGGTTAAAATGTATTAGAACCCTACTCTTGTAATCCTTAGTTTCAAAGAAGCCCTCGTTCTATCCCATAAACACCTCCCAAAAGCTGTAAGGCCTTTTCAAGGCCACCAACTGGCCTAAATTATTATTTTTAAAAAATCTCTTCCAACAACACATAAATTATCATGATCTGTCATAATGCCTCAGGAACCAAAGCACTTGTTAATCCGTTTTGGAGCATACTGGGGTCAAACAAAAAAGAACAACTTTGGCTTTTAGGCACATGACCTCCAGGTTAATATTCGTTGTTTTGATATTTTAAAACACTTTTTAAAACATAAGGCTGCTTTTGCTTTGAGAAGCTGGCACCCACAGCTAAACTCCTGGCAGAAAATCCAAGTCTTCCCAGGAGGTAGCTACAATAAAAAGCAGAGATGGTACTGGCTACAAACTTTACCATCATGCTAGGTGGAGTCACCCTTCATTCATTTTCAAACATTCATTCAACCCACATGTGGTTCCTATTGAGCCCCTCTTGCCTGTGAGGTTCTGTGGGAATCCAAGGCAAACCACAGCCGCTAAACACACACTGCTTCCAGTTTAGAAGGAGAAATAGATAAGAACCCACATACCTAAACAGCAAAGCAGAGTGTACTAAATAACATACAAAGCACTAAAGAAGTTTAGAAGACAATGTAAGTAGGTAAGGTGCCTGGCTTTGGAAAATTGAAAAACTGACGTTTAAACACCAGGCTTGCCACTCCTAGCTATTGGACCCTGGTCAAGTTTTTACTGATATTTAACTTTAGTGTTTTCATCTGCAAAATGAGGATAATAAGAATATTCACCTCATAGGGTTGTGGTATATATAAAGTTAGAACAGATTGGAAAATAACTTGTATGGAAGAAATGGCACTTGTCCTAGGCCTTAAGTCATGGTTTCTATATTTGAAAAATAATGTAAATAACGTACTATAAATTTGTTATGCTTGTTAACTGTACAAAATTTCGAAAATATAATAAATGCTAAAAAATAAACTCCAATTCCTATTTCCAGAGACAAACACTCCCGAAATTTTGCTAAACTTCTGTCTGGCCTTCTTTCTTCTCATATATTATTATTTATAACAAATAAATAATATAGTTAAATTTCCTATATTTTAGAGTCAAATAAACTAGTTATTTCCTTTATAATTTTCTATTGCTTTCTATTTTAGAGGGCATCATCCATTCCAAGATTTACATACTGTATTTTAACATATACTATATTATAGTACATCATCAGCAAGGGCTTCCTAAACTCTCTTTCACAACTCAAGGATAAAGGACAAGATTAAGTGATAAACTGTGAAAAGGCGCAAAGAAGGAAAAGGAAAAGTCCTACTTTAAAAAGCATGAAAAGAAGTTGCTCACTCATTAACTCACATTTTATATACAGACTATGTGCTGTTATACTAGGCTCTAAGGATTATAAAGCTGAATTAGATCTTGTTTTTGTCCTAAGGGGAGAAAAATGCCCTTTCAGTGAACTTAATCTGACCAAAGGCAGCTAGAAGTTCTTACTAAACTGTAAGTCAGCGGGGAAAGGAAACCAATGCACTGCATATGGAGCTTCTACCCTGCATGATATATAAAATATCATTTACCTCTCATTGTACCCCAGAGAGGTGGGTATGAGAGCCCATTTCACATGTGAAGAGACTGAGGGCAGAAAGGAGATGAGACTTGTCCTGGGTGATAGGTAGGCCAACTAGAATTAGAACAAGCTGGCTTCATGGGTGTGCAATCTGTGCAGTCACATGGGCCCTGGTGCTCAAAAAGGCCCCAGTTGTCACCATTTTGAAATTTTTAATAACTTTATCTCTGAAGTTGAGTTTTATAAATGGAGTCTAATAGGCCACTGGCACATGTTCCAGGAGCTTGGAACCCCCAGCTCATGTGCACTCTTCTTTCCCAATGCCTCCCTGACTGCCTGGATGAGTTCTTAGCCTCCTGTTCCCTGACCCCAGCTCCCCGCTGTCTGGCCTTCCCCTCTCTACCCACAACCACTGGGTCCTCCAACCAGGGCAGCAATGGGGTCTTGTTGGCAGGAAGAGGCCTGCCTTCTGCCCTTACCCTCCACCCTAGCGTGGAACTGTGGGCACGGGGAGAGTTAGTGTCAGGCATGTGCCCTGCAGCATCTCTGGATAAGGCAAGGCAGTGCCTGTCCTTGCCATGGGCTAGCAGCGCCACACACGTCTGGCGGGTGACTCAGTGGGGACCCCTTACTCACTCCCATACAGGTACCAAGAGTATCCCTGCAGAGAGGCTGCAGTCCCTTAGGGAGTGATTCTATGGGAAGGAGAGATTGACTTCCCCATCTGGGGCCTCTCATTTTCACTTTCCATGCCCCATGTCCTTTCCATGGGCTCTGCCAATTACGTAGCAGGCCCTGCCCCGAATCCAGACCAGAATGACTTCAAAGCCTTTGTTTCCTGCAATGTCCCATAAGGTTGGGAATCACACACAGCAAAGTGTGAGTCTGAGGTCAGAGGGCTTCAGCCAGCCTCACACCAGAAGTCCTGGCAGGAACCTGGCAGCTCCCCTGCAGTACCTCTGGGGCTCTGCACCAACTGCCTGGAGAAATCCACCATTCTTCCTGCCCAAGTAGCAGCTTTGATCATAGCTACATTTTCTCTCTCCTTCTCTCTCTCCCATGGGACAGTCCTTCTGGTTTACTGTGCAGAAGTATCTCTTACCATCTACTCACTCCTCCAGAGAAATCATGCCAGTGATAACAGGTGAGTTATGTTGGTGGAGACAGACCTGCGAAGTCTTGGAAAGTCTCGAATGCCCAACAGGAAGGAACTGAACTGGGGAAGAGGCAAAGGGAATAGAGAGATAAGGGGGAGGATGGCCAACCATCCCAGTTTCCACAGAGCTGAGGAGTTTCTCAGGATGTGGAACTTTTGGTGTTAAAACAGGACAGCCCGGCGCAAACTGGGACGGCCAGTCACTCTAGAGGATCAAATCATAAAAACAGTGACCACTAACGATGCCAGTGTTTCACAAATGCCAAAGCTCTTTCCCTTCCATGATCAAATCTCATTCAGGCAACAACCAGGTAAGGAAGACTGAATGGGTTATCATCCCATTTTATTTATGAAGAAATTGGGGCTCAGAGAATACAGTGATTTACCCCAAACCAAATAGTTAACAAGTACTGGATACACCTGAAACTAACACAACACTGTAAATCAACTATACTCTAATATAAAATAATTTTTTTTAATTCAAAAGAAATAATGAACAATACTGAAAATTTACGTAAGTTAACAAAATAGAAATAATGGGGTTTGATAACAGATTGAATGTGCTGAGGAAGAAAGAGAAGATGGGCTTTTGAGTTGACTGAGAGCAGAACACTTCCTGGAAAAGAAATAGAGAAATTAAGAGGAAAGAAGGAAAGAATTGTTTGGGATGGAGTATATCATGCTTGGAATCCCCTGAGAGATGCAAAATTCCTCAGTGGGCCAATGTCTTGAAAATACTCAGCCAAAATCATGTTTGCCTAATCAGTCAATCTGTCTTCGATGCTTCAAAGGTCTGCAATACACCTTGGCTTTCTGCTTCTACTCAGGAAATATTCTAGGTCACCTTCCTGACAAGATAAGCATAAGTACTGGCAGTAAATTACTGTGACTTTACAGCGGGCAGGAAGTAAGCAATATGTAGCCAATTATCTGTAAAGGACTTGAGTATGGGAACTACAAAAGTAGCCCAGAAGTGAGGGAGGGGGAGAGGTTAGGATGCTGTCTTTAGGATTTCTTTTTTTTTCATTTACTCAATTAATTAATTTCTTTAAAAATCAATTTCCAGAAACCAGGCTACATTCAGAGAATGCCAAGTCACAGTCCTGCCATTGAAAATCACATTTATCTATCACTGAAGAGCACAGGCTGTGACCTGTGCTATAATATACATTTGTCAGTGTTTAGGGGGAAGTCTCCAGGAGAAGTAATGTAAATGGGACCTTGAAGAACGAGGTAAAAAAATTTCCAAGTAGAAACGGGTAGAAAAAAGCAACTCATTCCCTTATTTATTTATTCAACCAAAATTTATTTAGTGTCTACATTGTGTCTGGCCCTGCTTTAAGTGACTTGTCTCAAGGATACACAGCTCAGAGACTGAGTTCAAGGCTATCTGGCACCAACTTCCACTATACTGGGACTCCTCCAGAGAGGACCATGACCTTCTGGAAAAGGGCAGGGGCTCTGGGTGGAGGATAGGGGTTGTGTCCAAAGATAAATTCTCCTATAGTGGTCCTCTGCTGCAAGCTTACCTGAAGGGTAGATGTAAATACACAGGTAGAGAATTTATGGAATGAGTACAACACTTCTTAAAGCACATATCATGTTCCCAGCACTGAGATACATCACATTTAAAATTTATCCTAACTTCGTTTCTGATGCCAAAATGAAAACACAGAGAGGTTAAATACTTTACTCAAGGCCACACAGCCAATAAGTAAGAGAGTCCAGTGCCTTTCTGACTCATATCCTATGCTCTTACCACAGTACTGGATTCTCCCCAAGGCATGTAACTAGTGCGTGACTATTTATGATATCCTCAATCCTTCATATCTTACATTCCACAAGTTGCTCTACACTTAAAATTATCATTACTCCTCCTACTACTATAAAAGTTAATAACTAGAAAGCAGGACTTTATATGACAATCATATTTCACAATAGAGCTACTCCTGGGCTCTTCCAATAGGGAACAGCTAGATACAATTTATTATTGAGTGAGCTTTAAGATCACTCCTACTCTTGAGATGCTCATTTACTGAAAACTCCAGAATAAGACTCAGAATCAATCTTGTTGAGTTTCACTGGTAACCAACACATCTGAAATTTGCCCTCCCTCTCTCCCAGCCTTCTGTTTGTTTTCTGTTTTTGTTTGTTTGTTTTACTGTGCATTTGTTTAATTCTTCCAAAATGCTGGTAGAAGTTACTAAAGTTGTGCAAGACCTCACATTATCAATCTAGGCTATTCAAAGCATATGTTAGCACTGACTGTTTTGTGGATATTATTCCTCTTGGTTACAATTTATGACAACCAAACAGAGCTTTTGCTACAAACAAAGTTGCAATTACAAATTAAAAAAAAAAAGTATCTGGGCAACACACAGAGAAAGGCTATATCTCTGAAATTGACTCTTGGTTTTTAGACGCAGAAGTGGGGCAGGGGAGAGGGAGGAAAGAGGATTATACCTCCTAAATTCAGAGATTCCATCCAGAGAGCAGCCCAGCCTCACTTCTGTGGCCGAGAACCTTGACTCCAGCTTCCATCTGGTTTCCATAAGGCAAGGGAACTTGGCGAATGACTGGCCACGTAAGTGTAGCACGTGCACATCCTGACCACGAGCACCAGTAAAAGAAGCCAGAAGAATGAAGAAATTTCCCCCAGTCCCTCTGTGCAGTCTAGGGCAGGAAAAGTTGCTTTCGAGAGAAATGGAGTTCTATTCCACCCTGCCAGGCAGGTTCGTAAAGAAATAACCATTTAACTGCATCAAAAATGCCCAAATCCTCAATGATGTGGTATTACCAATTATTCCAGAAATGTCAGGTATATGTTCCAACTCCTCTGCTGCTATTATTTCTATAGAGTGTGTGCACAGGCAGCAGGATCTAAGAGAAATAGCGTAAACTTGGATCCAAATGGATATGAGAATTCTGTTAATAACTGTGGAGCCTAGAACAGAGCACTTAAACTGTTTGAAAAGCATGCAGAGTAGCCCTAATCTACGGGATTGCTATTGATGATACATATGAAACATCCTGTACACCGTGGATGTTTAATAAATAGTTAATTAATTAAGGTTGAGGTGATGTTTTCTTCTAAGACTTGTAGTTATTAAAACATGCCTACTGTGTGTCTGGCCCTGGGATACTGCACAGGCATCTCCTCCCATCAATCTCTTTAACACACCTTTGTTGTTTTTAGTGTATACAACTTACAGCGCTTCAGTTCAAAGGTCATAGAAAATTCAGTTGGAAAGGCATCTCCAGCTCCCTCACCTTACAGATGAGCATGCTGAGGATGCTGCAGCAGAATGAAAAGCCCACTGGTCCCCAGGATGCACAGTAATGCCGTGGCAGATCCAGAGTTAACCCAGTGTCCTGACTCAGTTTTTCTGTCAACTATTCCACTTGATCTCATAAATCTTTCGGAAGCTACAATGATTTCAGTCATCTCTCTAAAAGCCTCATCATAGAATTACAGAGCTGGGACAGGTCTGAAAAGATTCCCGCATTGCTTTTTAGAGCAATGAGGTGGTCTGAATGATAGCTCCCAAATATGCCTATTCCCTGCAACCAGTGAATGTGAACTTATATGAAAGAAGGGACTTTGAACGTAAATTAAGTGAAGGATCTTGAGATGTGGAGATTATTCTGGATTACCTAAGTGGGCCCCATATAATCACAAGGGTCCTTATAATAGAGAAGCAGGAGGAATCAGGGTCAGAGAGATGGCCCTGTGACAATGGAAGCAGTGACTGAACCAATACACTTAGAAGATGGAGAAAGGGGTCACAAGCCGAGGAATATAGACAGCTCCTTAAAACTGGAAAAGGCAAGGAAATGGATTCTCCTGTAGAGCTTCCAAAGGCACAAGCCTGGACGATACCTTGACTTTACCCCAGTGAAACTGATGTGAGCTTCTAGCCTGTAGAACTGTAAAAGCATAAATTTGTATTATAAGTCACTGAGTTTGTGGTCATTTGCTATAGCAGCAATAAGAAACTAATATAACAGTGTAACATATTATACCAGAAATATGGAGTGACAACCAAAATATCCAACAACCAGGGATTAAGTAAATAAATTTAGTGGAATACAATGCTGTCTTTTTAAAAAGTGTTGATTCAAAAAAAAAAGTGTTGATTCATATTTACTGAAATAGGAAAATATGTATGTTATAATTTTAAGTAAAGAAGCAGGTTATAAGACAGTATATATAGATTATGACTCCATTTTGAGAGAGAAGAGAAAAGACTGGAAATATATATTTCGAATTACTTACAGTGATCATCATTGGTGGTGGAATTTTTCTATGTTCTTCTACATACTTCTGTGTTCTCCAAATATGATGCAGTAAATGTGTTGATTTTATAAACAGCAAAAGAGATTTTTTTTTAAACAAAAATATATTTTTCCCTGATCCTTTCATTTTACAAACTGGAAACATGTACGTAAAGCAGAGGAGGTGCTGACTCAGGGAAAGGATAGCTAGATCAAAGTTCTTAGGTCAGAATTTGGAAGCTTATTCTTGACTTACAAAAGGTATATGAAACCCAACATTGAAATCAGCCCCATGAAAGCCCAGAGAAATGACACATACTTCCCTCTCCATTTTTAACTCCCCTTCTACAGACTGCCCTTTAGTAATTAGGAAGCATTAATAAGTGCTTTCTACCTTGGACAAGCCATGAAAAGGATTGGAGAAGATAATTGCATGTGGCACTTTGCAGAATTGCACTGGATCTCCCAATGTGAATGCCATACCAAAGGACTCCACTCTGAGGAAAACTGAAATGTAAAGAGACTCTGATATTATAGACAACTTATAAAGCCATGAGATTTAAGTGCTTAGCAGTTCTTTACTACTCATTTCTACTCTGTTCTTAGGTGTTCTTTGACTCTTGTTTCTTCTCGTCTCTGTCTCCTCTCTGATATCCCTTAATCAATTATTCCCTAGTCTTTCTTGCTGTTAATGCTGTTTCCTGTCTAATTCAGTATGGAATATTCCTGAGTTAGTACAAAATTCCAAAGACTGCACAGAGTTCTGGGGTTACAAAGATTAATAAAATAGAGTCCCTGCCTTCAACTAACTTCCAATCTGGTGGTATATATAAGCGCATACAAAAGAAATAAATCTCATATAAGGGAAGTTTTCTTAGAGACTCACTAAGGTTAAAACAGCACAAAGGAGAAATTGGAACTGAGTGCGATTCCAATGGAAAAGGAATGATTTCAGGAGCAGGTACCTTCTAGTTATTTGCCTCTTTGCTCTGAGATCCATTCCTCACCCCCTGTTCTACCCTATGTCACTGGAGGGTTGATCCTGAAACCAACATTCCCCAGGTTCCTTTGCCAACTAGCTTCAGGCTAGGTTCAGCCAATGCAAGCCTCAGGCAGGAGATTGGAGGAAGGCAGGAGGGCAGGGTATGGGTATCTCTCTCCCTCTCTCTCTGTCTCTGCGCTTTAGGTAGCATCTCTGGCTGTGGCTGAATCTCCCTCATGCCTCAGCTCCCATTGGATGGCCCCAGCCCCTGGTCTCCAGGAATATCATCTCCTTCTGCTGTCCTTCGAGCCCTACCGTAGCCATGCTACAGCTTCCTGTTGATGCTAATCTCTCATTTGCCTCACCATTCCTCTGGCTTTTCCAACAGCTTTTTGACTCATTCGCCAGGATAAGTACCCTGTATTTAACTACCAGCTGTGGGCTCTGTATTACAGACTGGATGCTCAGAAAAAGTTTGAAGGACCAGAAAATTCTCAATAGGCAAAGAAAAAAAGAAAAACATTCTAAGTAGAGAGGACAGCATGGCCGCAGTACAGAGTAAAAAAAAGTGACTAGGGCAATGGAGCTATGTCTTGGGAGTCATCAGAGAATATACTAGAGAGTATGATTGGCAATCTAGGGAGAATCAGATCGCAGAGGCTCTTGAGTGGACAAATTGAGGAGTATGGGTTTTACTCCACATGCCTAGAGAGTCACTGAAGGTTTTAAGCAAAATGAGATGACCGAACTTATTCTTTAGAAAGTTCAACCTGTAAGCAGCAAGAGATTTAAGTAAGTAATGTTTAGGAAAGCCTAAGGCAGGGCAATAGTGCTGCAAATAGCAAGGAGAGGGTGAATTTGAGCAGAGTCAATATGACTTGGTGAGAAGAAAGGGAAGCATTATAGGTGTCTGGGAAATGATGATGAGCCTGAGCGGCTAAGGAAGTAGCCATCCCAGTGACCAGGAGGAAACTATGGAGGTGAGCTTGATCTGGGCTGAGGTGACAGGAAAAGCACCTATTTGAAAATGTGAGTTTGCGGCTCCCCTGGTGGCGCAGTGGTTGAGAGTCCGCCTGCCGATGCAGGGAATACGGGTTCGGGCCCCGGTCCGGGAAGATCCCACATGCCGCGGAGAGGCTGGGCCCGTGAGCCATGGCCGCTGAGCCTGCGCGTCTGGAGCCTGTGCTCCGCAACGGGAGAGGCCACAACGGTGAGAGGCCCGCGTACCGCAAAAAAAAAAAAGAAAATGTGAGTTTGAAGCTCATGCTAGATATTTTATTTTAAAAGACATTCCCACTCCAATGACAAATTGGTTTGTTGAATTGAAGGCAAGATTTAGAACATTTACATTGACAAGAAGCAATCACCTTGATTAAATTAATACATAATAACTTTAATTTTGTCATTTTATTAATGATAAATTCATAAGAATATTATATAATGACTGTACTGTTAACTTGTTTTTATTAGTATTACCGTTAAAATGAAAACATATTTTCATGACCTATACTTTAAATACTGGAATGACGTCATCAGCTTTCAGTGATCATAAAAAGAAGGAAATTTAGCCTGATCCTTTCCCTAAAGATGATACGGGTTTTGTCCTCTTCATTTATTCCAGACCAGCACAAAGGATAGAGAAATAATTAACATGTGTGTCCATGTGTATAGTCTTAGAATTTCTTTTTTTTTTTTTCTTTATTTATTTTCTCTGGCCACACTGCAGCAGCCTGCAGGATCTTAGTTCCCTGACCAGGGACTGAACCCGGGCTCTGGCAGTGAAAGCACTGAGTTCTAACCACTGGACCGCCAGGGAATTCCTGTCTTCTAATTTCTTTATCTGTCTTTTTGGACACAGAGAATGTCTACTACATAAACAATTTCCAAATGTCATTATATGGGTAAGCATCTTAATTAGAAATTCAGTGCCAATAATTTGACCTATTAAAAAGTCAGCATTTTTAAAAAGGAATGATGTATTTCCCTATAATACCATTTGAACACAGTCTTAAAGACATATAAAATTTATGTTTTATTTTCTTAAGAGATTTGTAAAAATCAATGTACTTTAAAAACATAAACTCCTATCTAGTAATGTGACTGTTTATGGAACTTTGAGGTCCTGAATAAATCCTGGGTAAATCCACTTGTTCTAAAATTTTCAGGTGCTTTAAGAGAATTATTCCCTGAAAAATGTGCACTTTAGAGTTAGAAGGTACCATGAAGATCTTTTATTCTATTTTATGGAGGAGTAAACCGAGACCTGCAGGGAGCTAAGTACATTGCCCAAAGTGTTGCAGTTAGTCACAGAGTCAGCCATATTCCCTATCTAACATTCTTGCCATTACTATCACATAGGCCTCTGGCCTTCCAGCACTGTGGCAGCCTTTGGCACCACCCTGCATGAAGCAGAGCTTGTTAGTTGAGCCAGGGCAAGGAGCGTCCCAGATCCATCAGATTTCCTGTCTCTGACGACAGGTAGGCCTCAGAAAAGAACAAAGTCACTCAAGCTTCACCTTTGGGGAATACGGGGTTTTATTAACCTTGTCACACACTCACTCTTCTGGCTGTACAGTGGCAGCTTTCTGCACATGTCAAACCAGGCCCCAGTGGGTCTTCCTGCCAACGCCATGTTTAACAGCAGCAGGCCTAGGATGACTCTGATCAGCCCGCCGGTGCAAGCATAATGAATCTATGTTTAAATACACACATGCTGGGCTTCCCTGGTGGCGCAGTGGTTGAGAGTCCGCCTGCCGATGCAGGGGACATGGGTTCGTGCCCCGGGTCCGGGAGGATCCCACATGCTGCGGAGCGGCTGGGCCCGTGAGCCATGGCCGCTGAGCCTGCGCGTCCAGAGCCTGCGCTCCACAACGGAGGCCCGCGTACCGAAAAAAAAAAAAAAAAAAAAAAAAAAAAAAAAAAACACACATGCCACAGAGCAACAAAGGGAGACTCTGCCTTGGGACAAAGTCTTGCACACACTTGCAAACATAACAGTATGGATGTGAATTATGAATTGCACCCCTCCTTAGAGACCCAGGATTGCCTCCCTTCACAGAAACTCTTTCTTGCAGGTTGTACCTCCTCTAAAATTCTAGAGCTGTCACTAACACAGAAACCAGGCTGCTTTCTTTTTCCAAACAACTTTTTCAGGAGGCTCACTATATTTCACCTCTACGACATGTTAGGGTCTAAAGAGAGGTGAATGGTCCTTCTTCCCTGTGCTTCCTCTCATAGGAGAAGTGAATCTTTCTTCTCAGTGATCCAGGGGGTATGGCCCTAACATAAACCACACAAAATCAGCCTGAACCTTCCCTCTACCGAGGAAGGCGGGAAAGAATGGATGTGTTATCAGATCAGCTCAGATGCTCAGGTCCTCAGATGGTGTCATGAACTGAATTGTGTCCCCTACCCCAAATTTATATGTTGAAATCCTAATCCCTAGTACCTTAGAATGTGACTGTATTTGGAGACAGGGTCTTTAAAGAGGTAATTAAGGTAAGATGAGGCCATAAGGCCATAAGAAGATGTGGCACATATATACAATGGAATATTACTCAGCCATAAAAAGAAACAAAATTGAGTTATTTGTACTGAGGTGGATGGACCTGGAGTCTGTCATACAGAGTGAAGTAAGTCAGAAGGAGAAAAACAAATACTGTATGCTAACACATATATATGGAATCTAAGAAAAAAAAATGTCATGAAGAGCCTAGGGGTAAGAT
>NC_041222.1:16544645-16590001 GCF_002837175.3 Physeter macrocephalus | reverse complement strand
GAGATATGGGAACATATGTATATGTATAACTGATTCACTTTGTTGTAAAGCAGAAACTAACACACCATTGTAAAGCAATTATACTCCAACAAAGATGTTAAAAAAAAAAAAGAGGTAATTAAGGTAAGATGAGGCCATAAGGGTGGGGCCTTAAACCAATATGACTGGTGTCCCTACAAGAAGGAGGAGAGACACCAGGATGTGTACACACAAAGAACAAGCCATGAGAGGACACAGCGAGAAGATGGCCAAGTTCTGCAAGCCAAGGAGAAAGGCCTCAGGAGAAACCAAACCTGCTGAACTTTGATATTGGACTTCTAACCTTTAGAACGCTGAGAAAATTAATTTCTGTTGTTTAAGCCATCCAGTCTGTGGTATTTTGTTATGGCAGCCTTAGCAAACTCCTTGATTCTAGAGCCCAGAACCCAAAGGGTGCAAGAATATTTGTGCTTTATGTCACTTGACATGACTGAATCTGACAAATTTTCCTTCAGAAGAAGCACAAGCTAAGATAATCAATCTCTCAAACAATGGAAGGGAAGAATGGTGGCCTTGCAGCAAGGTGGATTTCTTTTTGGCAGCTATGGGGCAGGGTAATATTTCATGGAGCAATCCATATCCAAAGATTATCCTGCCCAAGAAAATGTCTATTCTATCAAACATCCTTAGTCTATACCTTATAGTCCTGGCATATGTAATAAGAGAGCGTTAACTCAAACCTCCCACTTATTTGAATTTTGTGATAGGAGTTATACAAAAGTTTATCTTTACACAAGGTATAAATGAGATAATAAACGAAATCAATCAATCAACTTCAAGGAAATGGTATATTTACTTAGCTCAGCTTCAAGTGTACTAGAAATATGAATTTGCATGTAAATAATGACTGTACCAAGTCTAAAGCACTCGTCTCTCTTCATAGAGCAGCTCACTCCCTTTCTCTCTCATCCTAGAAGAGTGGTTCTTAATCCTTGCTCACTTGAAAGTTGGAGAAATTAGAAAGATAATGAAAATCTAACAGAACCCATAGAAATGAGAGGATAAGATCAGTATGGTTTCTTATGTTTAGACATCTTCAAAGATAGCAAAAATATCTAACACATAGTAGGCACTCCATAAATGTCATTTCTATTCTCCTTTCCTAATTATCCAAACATTAAAGTTTTACTATAATGATTGATTTATGTGCTAAAGGATCATAAGAAGTTTATGAATTATAAAGCTGAAATGGAATTAGATACCATCAACTCTAACTCCTTTATTCTAAGATGTAGAAACTGAGGCCAACAGAGGTTAGTGACTTCTTCAAGTTCATTCACTCATCAATAAATACTTTTTGTGTGGCAAGCATTGGGCTGGTCACAGAGTTGGCTGTTAACAAAGTCAGGACCAGCACCCAGGACCTTTGACCTTGAGCTCCTTCCACTCCTACCCTCAGTGCTCCCCTTTAATTAGTTTTTTCAGAAATCATCATGTGATCTCAGGCATATCTTGGGTACCTCAGTCTGTGTGTATTTAGGATTCGCTCCCTTTCCTTGAATGTGGTAAAAGAAGATACCTAAAACAAATCCTGAATGCTGACAGGATTACACTTAGAGAAAGAAGGAAAAAACATCTACAAATGCTACTTAGGGTATTTGAGAATGCCTAAGAAGTTTCATTGACACCATACTTTAAGCAGAACTGAGGCATATGTAATACTTGCTAAATGTAACTGAATGTAAAACTTTCATGATGGGAACACCAAGAAGGTGTGGACCAAGTCAGTAGGAGGGATTTTATGACAGGAGTTGTACTAAAGTTGTGGAGGTAGAGGTGGGGAGGTTGGGAACAAATGGAGATTATTGTTGAAGAATGACTAAAAGTTCAGAGAAAGAAAGGAGTGGTACTCAAGGCAGAGGGAGCAGAATAAACATATGTGCATAGAAACATATGTTTAATGTGGAATCTGAAAATGTTTTAAAAAGTAGAAACTAGACACAGAAATATGTCATTATCAATAACTTGAAATTCTTTTGTCTAAGAACTTACATAAATAGGCTATTTTCAGCCTTATTCTTTTTTCTTGTAAACTAGCTTCTTCTTCAAGCCTCCAAGCGTGCCTTGAATGCAAATATAACAACTTTGTTGAATAAGTCAATATTTACCCTTTTTTGTGCTTTCTAATTTAAGCTTGGCCATTCAGCTAATATTTGAGCAGTGCTTCTAAACTGGCCATAGGGAAGTTTGAGATGCTTCCCAGGCTTGTGAATGAACCAAGCATAGTTATTATACCTGCTCACAAATTGGTCTTAGTTTACTGGTGCCAAAAAAACCGAGTAATAGCGGTAAATTTCTCCAGAAGAGAATTTATGAAATCCAAGTAGCAGCATCAAGAGCGCACGCGCGCGCGCACACACACACACACACACACACACACACACACACACACACACACACAAAATCTGCCCAACCGTTTAATGCTTTGGAATCTGACAGAGACCAGAAAAATGTCTATTTTGTACAGAGTTCTAGAAACATTTTAGAAAGAAGAAAAGTAGCAGTTCATGAGAAGATACTTCAACTTTCCCATGGTTATTATTAAAAATAAAACCTTGCTTCTGGCCTATAATAGAATATCTGGTACCAAGCTAGCTTTCCTACTATAAACTTTAAAACTAGGAACAAATAACTAGAAAATTAAATTTAAAAATAACATTTGCAATAGCATGAAAAATATAAAATTCTTTGAAATTAATTAGTGAAAGATGTACAAAACCTCTACATTAAAAACTACAAAATTTTCTGAGATAGATTTTCAAAAATCTAAACAAATGTATAGGTATATGTTTAGGGATCAGAAAACTCAATATTGTTAATATGTAAATTCTCTATAAATTGATTCATAGCTTTAATGCAACCCCATTCAAAATTCTAGAAGACAAGATGACTCAAAAATTTATATGGAAATGTAAAGGGCCACAAATAGCAAAAGTCGTAGTAAAAAAGAACAAAGGTTGGATGAGTTATACAACTTAATGCAAAGATTTACCATAAACTTTGTTAAGCAAGACATCATCCTATTGACTAAGGATACAGATATAGACCAACAGGAAGGACTAGAAAGTCCAGATGCAAACTCACACATACATGGCCAGCTGATTTTTGAAAAATACACCAGTGTAATTCAATGGGAAAGGAGAGTCTTTTCAACATAGGGTTCTGAAACAGCTGTACATCAATATGCCAAAAAAACAAAAACAAAAAAACCCCAGAATCTTAGCTCCTACTTCATGCCATACACAAATTTAATTTAAGATGAATCACAGACATAAACATAAAGGGTAAAAATTATAAAAATTCTGGAAGAAAACACAGGAAGAAATCTTTATAACCTTTGGGTAGGCAAATGAGACACAAATTCCTTAAACAAGACACAAAAAGCATGCACCACAAAAGAAAAAATGATAAATTTATCTTCAAAATTAAAATGTTCTGTTCTTTAAAAGACACTGTTAAGAAATGGAAAATTTCAACCACTGGAAGAAAATTTTCATAATACAGACATATGACAAAGGACTAGAATATAAAAAGAACTCTTCCAAACCGATAATAATAAGAGAAAAAATAAAAATAGACAAACTAATGCACTAAAGATTTAAAGAAATAGTTAATAAAAGAGCTTCAAATGACCATAAGTACATAAAATATAGTAAACATCTTTAATCATCATGCAAATACAAATTAAAACCACAATCAGATCCCATCATATACCTACAAAAATGGCTATAATTAAAAGACCAACAATACCAAGTGTTGACAAGGATGAGGGGGCAACTCATACATTGCTACTTGGATGGTAAAATGGTGCAACCACTTTGGAAAACCACTTGGTGGTTTCTTCTAAAGTTAATCATACACTTATACAACTCAGCAATTTCAGTCATAGGTAGCTGCCTAAGAGAAATGAAAACATATATTCACAAAATGATTTTATGTGAATACTTAAGGCAGTTTTATTCATAACAGCCCCAAACTGGAAATAATCCAAAAGTTTATCAGCTGGTAAGTAGACAACCAAACTGTGGTATATTCAAACAATGGATTACTACTCAGCAGTAAAAAGAAATGAACTACTGATAGATGCAACAACATGAATAAATCTCAAACATGCTGAGTGAAAGAAGCCAGACATGATTGTACTCACCCAATATGATTCCATTTACGTGAAGTGCTTGATCTTGTAAAACTAATTAATAGTGATAGAAAATTGATAAGTGTTTGCCTGAGGCAATGAGTATGGGGGGCTGGGCAAGAATCTGCAAAGAGCCATGGGAGAAGTTTCTGGAGTGATGGAAATGTTCTGTATCATATTGAGGTGGTGGTTACCCTTGTGCATACATTTGTCAAAACTCATCAAAGTATAGACTTAAAATGTAAGCATTGTATTATATGTCAATTATACTGGAAGAAGTTTGATTAAAAAATAAAAATAACAGAAACATGCATGCTATTTTACAGTTTACAAAGGCATTTCAATGTTCAGTTGATCTTCTTAATCCTTACCACCACATTGTGAAGTAACCATGTATACAAGCTTATCTTGTGAAAAAAATTACAAAATCACACAGTCTGTTCATGAGTTACAGTGTCTCACTTGCACATAGGATTCATCCCAAGCTATCTTGGAGGAATGAGACCAGAGCCCCACTACCCTATGCACACAAATTACAAAAGCTGCTTAGGATGGGGCATCACCTAGATTTTCAGGGAGGGTGTGCTCATAATAATAATGGTTATACTGAATACTATTTATTTATAAGGTGGCATTCGGCAAGCTCTATCCAAGCAATTCTCAAAACAATCCTGGCAGGTAGGCATTATGATCCCCATACACAGATGAGGACAATGAACCTCAGTGAAGTGAAGGGACTTGCCAAGTTCACACAGCTAAGTGGCAGAGCTGGGGACCCAGATCTGACGGAGTCAAAGCTGTAGCTCTTGGCATACTTAGCACTGCACTGGCTCCATATTTGAGATAACTGGAGCTGTTTCTTCTTGGCAACTAAATTTACCCACGCAAGTTGGCTCGGAGTGGTACTTTGGAGAAGATTAAGGTGAGGTCAGAAGAATTTCAGGATTAGGATGATGTGTTCTACACCCCGAGGATCAGGTGGGGGTCAGTGCCTCTCCTGACCCAATGGGTGGACACTGAGCTCCAAAGGAAGGAGGGGTATCACTCTGTGAGGGAACAGGGAGGCTCACCTGGGCACTTGTGCTCATCACCTGGGAAGCTGAACACTGATGTGAAAAAGTGGGGGAGACTTGAACGTGGCCACGCAGGCAGCACACTCGGGTATGAGAAGATGTTTCTGGTAGAACACATGGAGCCACAGAGTCCTTGACGCAAAGTATTGTGGGATGGAGGTTTCATGTTGGTAAATAGTAATGCAGACACACTTTTCTTTATAGAACAAAAATTAAAGAGACATCAAAGCACAATGGATTATTACAATATACTTGGGGCTGAGTACTAACTCTAACATTTGGTGAAAATTAGCTTGAAGCCAGAGAATGCTGCATTAGAATTCTGACTCTAATACTGGGTCAAAATCATGTCTCTGTATTTGCTAGCTGTGCAAGCTTGGATAGGTTACTTTACCTCTCGAGCTTCCCTCACCTTAGCTGGCAGACGTAGATAACAGCAGCTGCTTCCTAGTACTGATGTTAAGATGGATGTTTGCAAAGTGCCCATGCCAGTGCCTGGCACTTGGTAACTGTTTGACTCTCCCTCTCCTTTGGGTAACCTATACGGAACCTTGGGCTTCAACCTTGTCTAGAATCCCGAAACTTCAGTCCTGGTTATATTAACTTGCCTGGAACCCCACCTACCTCCAGACTACCTGGAGTCTGCTGGAAGTTAGTCTTCTTCCCTGCTCCTTCCCTCTTTTCCTCTCTTCCTGGGTCTTGCATTCCTCCTGCACCCCAGGCTTCATATTGTACACCTCTTGCTCCTGGATCTGCTGGGTCTGCCCAGACTTTGCCTCAATTCTCTGTCATCAAACTGCCCAGGACCCCTTAACATTTCCTGCAGCTGGCTTTGACGAGAGGGTCAGGAAGAAGTTTCTGTTCTGATAATGATTCAGTCATGGAGGCCCCAGGCCTTTCTGCTGAATCCCCTCCTAACTGGACTTTAAAAAGGCGAACCTGAAAATGTCACATTCTTGATTAAAATATGCTTCATATGCTCTCAAGATCAAGTCCAAAATCCTTAACATGACCTGCAAAGTCCCAGAAGACACGACTTATGACAACCTCACTTCCTCTCTCAGCAATCTCCCCCACCATCAGCCACAACCAGCCCGACACACGTGTTCTACTTTCCAACCAAACCCAGCTACCTGCACTTCCCAAATGTGCTGCACTCTTTCCTACCCCGGGGACTTTGTATATCCTATTTTTACTTCCTGGAATCCTTCTCTCCCATCTCCTTCAACGTCCTTCTGCCGGGCTCATCCCTATTCCTCATGAATCAATTTAGCTGTCATCTGGAAAGTTATCTCTGATTCCCAGGGCTGATTCAGGATCCATCTTGTCTGCATCCCTGGATCTCTCAGCTTCTGTTATAGGACTGATCACCATCAGTTGGCTTTATTATGTCTCTCCCAATAGACTATGAGCACTTTGAGAGTGAGCCTGTATGTGCATTCCTATAACCTCAGCTCCTACCAAGATGCCAGGCATCTAAGGGGCACTCAGGGAGTGACTGTAGAGTGAATACATGAAAATATCTACAGCATGTCAGGAATGACAAATGACACCCTTTAAAGTAGGCTATGGGCCCTGGAAAACAGATCGCTTAGAGGAAAGAAAGCAAAAGTGAGAATTTCTACAATAAACTTTCTGTGAGATTTCCCAAAGGATCCCAGCAAATGGGGCCATCTGCAATCCAAGACCACTGAACCACCCTGGCAAAGCAAAGCCCGCTTCTCAGAATTGCATGGGAGACCCTTCTGCCCACATTGTACTCTTAGCGCACTCAGTCTGGAAATGGCGTGTCACATTTTTTGGTCTGTGCGGTGTGCTGGCCTGCTCCAGAGTTGAAGGGAATGGCATTCTCTAGGCACAAGGAATGCACCCAGACCCACTGATTAGGAATTTATTTTTAAACCAAAAAGTTTGGGAAGAGTTAAGCACCCTGGACGCTTTTAGAGATCTATAGCAAATGGGATTCAGCACAAACTCCCAGGATGTAGAACTTGTCCCAGACAGGAATCCTGTAAATGCAGGTTTCTTTGCCCCAACAGATGGGCAAATTTTGACAAATATAGGCTTAGTTGGATCCTTGAGATATTGTTGTATAGAAAGACTTCAAACCAATTTCTAGTTTGGATGTTATATGGATGTGTCATTGATGATTGTCTCCTACAAGCTCTATTTCTTCATCTCTAAAATGCAGATCCACTGAAACTGTGTTCCCAGGAGACCACAAATCAGGACAGTGGATCTGACAGTGGATTGGTACAGCACAGCAGTTGAGAGAGTGGTCTTTGGGGTCTGCATGCCTGGACTAAACTCTGGCTCCATCAACTGTGTATAACTTGTTTTCTTAACCTGCAAGCCTCCCTTTCCACATCTATAAAATGGAAATAATGAGAAGTTGTATAGGAGTAAGGATTCAGTAGGATTTTATATTGAATATATTTTATTTAATATTAAATCCTTGCAAGCTCCTGGCTTAGAGGAGCTAAGAATCAATATGTTTCAACTACCATTAGTGAAATCGGACTATTCCTGACAATCTGGGGCATACAGCAGCCACAGGACTGACCAGGACAGAATCTTTGCTCAAGCGGTTCACCTCATAACATTGCAAAAGAGTCCTGTAGCTTCCATTATAAGATGGTCACTGATTTGGATTTGTTCTCTTTGTCAACCAACTCATATTTACAAAGATTATGTGCCCAGATAGTTCCAAGCATCTGGAGATACAAAGATGTAGGAGGAATGGTCCCAGCCCTTTTTGAACTCACTGAAGGGTGGGAGAGTCAGATCCAAAAAGATGTCATGGCAGAGTAAGATCCATCTCATTACGGTGTGATAAGTCAAGTGAGAGAGGAAGGCAGGGGGCTGTGGACATGCAGAGAAGGGGCCCAGCGTGTGTGGAAGGCTTCCTAAAGGACATAAGGTTCAAGGGGAGACACAAAAGAATGAGAAGGTAGAGTTCACCAGCTGAAGAAGAAGGCAAGGGAAGCATGTTCAAAGCAGGAAGGCCAGCCAGGACAAAGGCCTAGAGATGCCACACAGTTTGGGAACTGCTGAAATGACCAGAAGACCTGAGAGTAATTCATCTTGGCTAGAGGCCAGGGTGTAAGGGCAGCGATGAAGTTGGAGCCTGATGTAAGTAGAAGCTTACCAGGGAGATCCCATGGGCTGAACTCAGGTTTCTCGACCTTGGCACTATTGACATGTTGAGCAGAATGATTTTTGTTATGGGAGCTGTCCTGAACACTGGAGGATGTTTAACAGAATCCCTGGCCTCCACACACCAGATGTCAGTAGCACATACACACCCCATTCCCCACTGTGACAAACAAAAATATCTCCGGACATTGTCAATGCCCCCTAAGGGGCAAAAATCTCCTGGTTGAGAACCACTGGACTAAACTAAGGACTTTGAAGATTACACTGGGCCAGAGGCTCCTAAGGTTAGGTGACATGGTCAGATATACATTTAATTTAGATTGTTTGGGATTAGAAAGTCAGCACAAAGACAGCCAAGCTGGCTATTTCAACCACCTAGGAAAGAGATTACGAGTGACAGTAGAAATACTAAAGAAGACATGTTCTCTCTATAGCTATAGCAAGACATATTAGATATAGATAAGTATATAGATATATATCTCTTTATATAGATATACACATATATACTAAATGATAATTAGCATATATACTAATTATATACTGATATATAATAATATGAATATGTATATATAATACTAATTATACACTAATATATATGTAGTATATAACACACACACACACACACACACACACACACACACACACACACACACACTAACTGGCTCTATAGGAGAATGGGGGGTGGCTAAGGGAGAAGGGGATAAATGATTCTACCTCCTCTCCAAGGAGAAATAGGAAAACTTTTTTCGTATTGTTTATAACTCTCCAGAAAAATTATAAATGCCACCATTGCACTTTAAAATTGGTAACATAATTTCACAAACATTAGGTCAAGAAATTCTCACAACAGCCCCTTAAATTTGGTTTTCTGATCCCTATATTACAAATGAGGAAACTAAGGTTTAAAGCGTTAGTGATTTACCCAGAATCACACAGCCGGTAAATTGTGGAGCATGGACTCACTTCTTGAGTTCAAATCCCATTCTCTTTCCCCCGTATCATGAAAGTTGTTTCATAAACATAAGGCTTATGGTATTCTGACGTGTTGCAATCGGTTTGATCTGGGGAGTTTTAAAACAAACTCCATCTAGTTTTTCAAACGATACGTTTCTAAGCAGATGATCTCATAAAACTACATAAAGAATAGAACCACAAAAAGTTCTGGAAAGTTTTGTGTGCTATTTTTTTTTTTTTTTAATATGTGCCTTCTTTCTTTTTTCCCTCTTCGTCATGGTGTTAATTAAGGACGCGCTGTCCCTTTTTTTACTCACTGCAGGCTCTGTAGCTAGAGCTCACCAGCCCTCGCTGAAGTACTCACCCCACATCCATGCTTGTACCCAGAAATTCTCCAGGTTTCTGTGAATTTCCTGCCTGGAGTCTTTGTGCCACACGCAGGCAACTGAGGGGCAGAGAGAATCAAGCCCTTTACTTACTTTGTTTGAATTCCCCCTGTCGCTAACAAATCTTTCTGCTTTATGTTAAGAAGGAGAAAAAAATGTGATTTTTTTTTTTTTTTGCTTGGTGCAAAGTTTACAGCTGATAAATCTGTCTAAATGTTGTTAACAGGTCAAGTGCACCTGGGGGCCAAACAGGATTTCTCCAGACCCATGGAGATTGTGTGCATTTTCCCCCGTCGTACCCACACGTCATTTGTTACACCATTTGCAAGGCTTGGCCGGTGGCTGTACTCAGCCTCACTCCCACCCCGAGTTATAAAGCTTGCTCCACTTACAGAGTTTTCCAGCAATTAGGGAAAAAATTTCTGGGAGGAACATCAATATTGTTCTGCACACTTGGGCAAGAAACAGAAAAATTATGGAATGTATTCAAACTACACAGTTGCTTTCTTTCTCTCTTTCTCCTTCCTTCCCTCCTTTCTTTACATAAATTTGCTTGAAAATTGGATTTAAAGTCGGAAGACTACTTTGGCCACTGGAGGTGAAAAGAAACCAATATTTATCCAGAGCTTTTCAGGGGCTAGGTCTTGTGTTAGTCCCTTAGCCTGCCTATCTCATTAATTCTCACCACAGTCCTGTGAGACATCATCCCTTTACCCTCATTTTTGAAAAGGAAACTTGGAGGCTCAGAGTATGGAAGACTTGCCCAAGACCGCTTAGTAAGTGAGGGCAGAACTGACAATATTTATTTACTCATTCAACTAATTGTTGAGAGTCTGCTTTTGCCAAGCACCGTTCTGGGCACTGAAGTGATGTTTGTGAACGAAACAAAAACCTCTGTCCTTATAGAACAGACATTCTAGACATTAAGACAGATAATAAACATGATAAATACATTAATAGCACAGTATGTTAAAGACAACAAATGCTGCAGTAGTCACTGATGTTGTTCACTAAATATTTCCTGCGGTCAGCTTTCCATGTGTCTGGCTCTTGCAAATGAGTGGTAAGCAGTGTCACTTCTGGGCTGGAGTATGTAATTACTAGTTTGAAACTCTCCAGGACGCTCTGTCCCCTGCTATGATGATTCCTCTATTAATCTGATCCCAGGTAAGAACCCAAGAGTTCAACTGCAGGAAAGAAGGGCAAAGCTATATGGGAGAGAAAGAGGTTCAACTGCTACAGTGTAAGTAATGAACATTTAATCGGCAGTAACACAATAAGGGGAACGGTGAGGCCCTGCCCTGGAGTTCATAACCAACAGTACGAATAGCCGAGAGCCTGCAGCCAGGGGAATAGGATTGTATGAGTCACTTCCCATTGTGGAGGGAGCATCGTATAGTGGAGGAGCTGTGGAAGGTGTGTCAAGTAGACGTGGGCTCAATCTCAGCTATGCCATTAACTAGCTAAACAAAAACCTTGACCTTGAAATAGTTAATATTTAAACCTCAGTTTACTTGCAAATGCAAGTAACAAACTCTTGCTTTACAGAGCTATTGCATTGAAATAAGGTACAGTATGTGAAGTGAAAATGGCTGGTCCCATGTTCATTAACTATCAGTGTCCCTACTGCTCCCCTTGTTTCCCCGACCCCACTGGCCGTCTTCAGGTACTCTCTCGGAAATTAGAAGTCAGGTCGTGTATTGTCTGCATCTGACTTTTTCTCAGTCAAATGGCTGTAATTAGACTGCCTTTCTTTCCTTTTAAAAGTCTGGTTCTTGTTTTCCTCACTTTGGTTTCTCTGTTTTGTTTTGTTTGTGTGCTTTTTTTGCTTCTTTTCATTTGTCTTCAGAAAATTATTTATGTATCCACTGTTTAACATTCCAAAGAATGAACATCCTCTTCAAGATTCGTTTTACACTGTATAACAAATAACATTGATTCTCACTTCCTATGACAGCTGCTCTATCTTCTTCTCTTTTCTTGGCTCCTCTCTCTCTCTTTCTAAAGAAAAGTGAAACACAGCCTCCTAGCTCCCCTTCAGTGGTCTCTATCCCATGCATCATCCTCCCCTCTCTTGGGACCCTGTCTGTTGATTGAAATATATAATTGGATTAAGCAGGTTTATGTCTCTGCATCCTGTTTCCTGTGTAATTTATGTCCTTCATACACCAGTAAGGAAAAAAAAAAGCAAGTGTCTTCCTTGCTCACAAAGAAAAATCAATTATCCTCGTTCTAAAATGAAATCATATGTACTTATTTGGTGGGAAGTCTTCAAAGAAATCAAAAGTATCCCCCTAAAATATTCAGGCCATCTTTACAACCCCCCAGAGTCTGGTTGAATGTTTTATTAACAAAAAGTTTATTGGCTACCTACTAGGCATTTGATACCAAATACAAACAAGATCTAGTCCCTCCCCTCAAGGAGCTTATAGTATAGAAGAGGAAGTAGACATGGCACATTACAGTGCAGTATGATTCATGCAGTGATAAGAATGCAGCAGTCAGATGTGGCCCAGCGGAAGGTGTGATTAATGCAGTGGTGATTAATGCAGTGGTGTTTCTGGCAGCAGTATGGGGTGTGAGGGGACAGTGAGATGGGAGATAAGTGGGTTGGGAGAGATCAGCCAGAGCAGGTCATAAAAAGCTCCAGGTTTATGAGAGAAAAAAAGGTAGACTTTTCTTATTTTCCTCAAGAGAGGGTAGGATTAAAGACTGTGGGTGTACAGGTTGATTCCATAGTGACTTTAGATTGGTTCTAATTCAAAAATGGAAAGAGGAGAGAAGAAGCAAAAGAATGGAATTAATTAGACACTGTGCTGGGAAATTAAACACATTATCTTGTTTGATTCTCACAACACCCCAGCAAGCACCTGTTTCATCACAAGCTATTGTTATTGCACACATTTTATACATGGGAAGGCTAAGTTTCAGGAACTTTAATGGGGGAAGAGGCATCACTGCACTGCCTCCCACTGGGGCTGACCACTGGGGATCAGCGTGTATCACTCCAGGCCGGGATGTGCTCCCATGCAGTGGGCGAGGGCCAAGTGCCCTGTACCTGTCTGATGGACTGAGAGGCATGGCAAAGCTCTTCTGAGTGCTGGCTGGGAAACCCAAGTGCTATGTCCTTAACACATCGGTTTTCTTCCGCCAATCTGTCCACTCTAGGGGCTGTTATGATTATGGTTTCTAGAAGCTGACAGAAGCTAGATGTTAAGCTGTGAACTAATGATAGCGGGAGGAAAGATGAATATCCAGTAAATTTTAAAATTACCAAGATGGCATATCCCCAGATAAAGATTTTATAGCACCTGAAACACCTTTGTTCTCTTCCATTGTTTAGAACTTCAACATTGATATACAAAAGATGCTTAGACCCCAGAACATCACAACTGGATAAATAGTGCTTGCACAAAAGACGTAAAGCTTTGCCTTGGGACCTGAAGAAGCACTTCACTGGGGGAACTCGGGGGAGCCACCATTTCATCACCCAGCCCAGGAGATGTGTTTCCCACATCTCCTCCCTTGACAGAGACAGAAGGTGGTGCTGGGGGTCCAAATCACTCCAACTCACAGGCAATTTCTTCAGCAGACTTTTTCCTTGGGGTAAACTACCTGGAAAAGGAGATTCCCTACACTCTTGCTTCTGTGGGGTCAATCAGGAGGAGTTTACCAATGACCTTGGTCTTTGTCTTAAGCCCACATTCTCAAAAAGATGGTGATTTTTATTTTTGAGTGGTCTGGAAGATTGCAGGTTCGCCAAGACCTATTACCAGGTGAAAGTGGTCAATAATGGCCAATAACAATGTGGCTGTTGGGCAAGACCAGAGCCACCTGAGCAAGAACCAAGTTCTCTAGAAACCAGTCAAAGCCATCGCCCTGAATTACATGAATTACATGAGGAGCTGCCGGCGGGCAACATGAAGAAACTCAGGTGTGTTGGCCAAAGAATCACTATTCAATCTGTTTGGAAGGCTAAGCTTTTTTTTTTTTTTAACATCTTTATTGGTGTATAATTGCTTTACAATGGCTAAGCTTTTAAGAAAGGTAGAATTGGCCCAGGGGAAGGTGTGACGGATCATGGCCGGGGGCCTGTCACTCATCCTTACCAGTCAGCCTCAATCAAGCCTAGTTTTATCAGATTGATTGTCATTAGACTTCTTTTTCTGTTTCCTTCAAAATTATTGCCCAAGTTTAGCAATTATTCCCTCCACCATGTTTGTACAGAACTGATTCTTTGGCTCAAGTACTGAAAAGCAGGACTTCCTTGGGTTTCCTGGCACCCTTAGTCTCCTTTTATCCCCCTAATGACCCTTTAGGGCAGATGAGGCAGATAATATCAGCAACTTCTCATCTGACAAATGAGGACTATGATGAAGGTGGCTTTTCCAGAACTAGAAAGGAGACTGCCTGAACAGCCAAGCAGTTTTCTCCTTGAATGTCCTGAGGGATCGAACAGCGAGGCCCTGGTTCCCACTACTGCACAATTACATGCTGCAGTTTTAAGCCAAATTTCTCTCTCCCCTTTCAAAGTGCTGTAGGGCAGTAGTTTCATACTGCAGAGGAACTCCATCAAATTTGGATTTTATTTATAAGATGAAAGGTCCCCTTTGTATGTAGGCATAATTGGAATAGGATCCAAGTCAAGACCATCTTCCTGAGCTCTTCTTTCTTTTTGGTTCATCTCAAGGCAATGCTGTGTGTCTAAAAAGAGTCATTGTTATTATTGCTATTTTTGTTATCATTCTTATTGATTGATTGGTGGTGGTGGCAGTCATTGTCATTTTGGGCTCACTCTCAATCTCTCAATTCCTAAATGAAACCTTAGTTTTTCTGGCTTATTTACCAAGACCTTATAATGACATGAAATTTTACCATCTATCTGACCCTGGTCTGCCTCCCATCCTGTCCCTGACTTTTTTTTTCTCACTGTACAAGTCAGAAAGTCAAACCCTTGCAGCCTTTATCTCCTTCCAATGGTTTGTAACACATCATAACTTTAGGACTCCTTTCTAATCATAAAATGCTCTGATTCAAAATTTTGTGTTTCTCTCTCTCGGTGTTGAGCAATGTTTTTACTCTCAGATAATTCAGAAAAAAATAATACCTACAACCCCTTTTTCTCTACAATTCAAAATGAAGACAGCCACTCCTGAAGAGCTGATTCACTTTGTTATAAAGCAGAAACTAACAAACAAACAAACAAAAAATGAAGACAGCTGTACTGGGTCCCCTAGAGACTCTGCTGCTGAATGGGCTGTAGAGCTAGGCCAGGAGGAAGCTTTTCTGCTCCTTCCCCATGATGTCCTTCCCCATGATGGCCTTGGGAGTTAAGGATTGCCCCAGGGCAGGCTCCTCGGTCTTCATCCATCTCCTGAAGGCTGGAAACCTACAGACACCTCACTGGCACCACCCTCAAGTCCCAATGAGTTCTAGTTAGACATGTGCTATTGTTGTGTCTTAATCGGTTTAATATGATAGTTCTGAGATGGTTTGCTTATAAAATATATATATATGTATGTATATATATTCATTTGTCAATAAGACTCCTTGAAAATTTCATTGGGAATGTTTCTATGGTGAAAAATGTTTATAATGGGTCCTTGGGACCCATTTGATAACACAGTTTCTCTCGTGGCTATTTCATAATACTTTTGATTTGTAAAGAAAGTATTTGTAATTTTTCTGTGTATATTTTCTCATTGTTCATTTTTGACAAGGAAGCCAATATCATGTTAAGGCGTCAGAAATTGGGTTTATAGCGCTACTTGCCTCTTGGGAAAGTAAATGAGAGAATATTTGTTGTGATTTCTTCATCAATATAATTTGGGGAGAGAATGGATTGGTTAAAACGGATTAAGTTATTTGCTCGAGAAATACAGTCAGTGATAACAATGAAGCCTTGAGTCTAATTTTGTTCCATGGCCCGGCTGTTTTGCACAGTTGGATTAGGAAGCCAGAGCAGATATTCAGTTTGTTTCTGGGGCTGGGTTTCACATTTTCATTCCACAACTGGGAGAACAGAGGACAGAATGGGGTAGGGACTTCCCCCGGGTCACACAGAAAGGGGATGGCTGAGCTGCAATAAGAAGCTAGGCCGCTTGACACCCCAGGCAGGGTTCTTTCCACTCTTCCAGGGGTTCCTTAGTGGTTTAGAGTCATTTCCTTTTCCTCCTCCACACTGGGCACCACTTAACCCTCTCTTTTATTGCATTAAATAGCTGATAACTGAGGCTCAAAGCAACATATAAAAAGGTAGTTCTACCTCCCAGTGCATACATATTCTTGGTGCCTCCTCATGGGAACTGAATCTTTGGAGGTATGGTATAAAAAAAGCAAATCTTCTCAGTTGAAAGGCAACATGGTAGAGTAAAAAGAGTCTGGGCTTTGAAATCAGACCAATTCGGGTTTTAAACCTGTGTCTATTGCTAACCAGCTGCATGGCCTTGACCACATTACAGAGTCTCTCTGAGCTTGATTTCAGTATCTGGGCCAAGGAGACCTTAGTACCTGTTTCCTATCCATGACAGTGTGCACCAGGTGAGGTAGCAGACAGATTATATTTGAAAATTCAGAACAGAAAAATGTCTACAAAACTTCTCAAATGTGAGGACAACATTTTGAAGTGAAAGAAATTTTCATGTGCTATTCCAATATTCCCTGTGTATATGCAGCATTGATTCAATCTACAGGTAGTTCTTGGGACATGTGTGGGTTTCTCAAATCTTGTCATAACTCTACAGGGAAAGCCTCCCCTCCCACCAAAAAAAAAAAATCCCATCTCACCCTTGATTCTCAGGATTATGTCCATCTAGCAAGTACCGGATTACTCAATAACCGCTAATCACATATTTACATTTTCTGTAAAGATATACCAATACAGGGTATGTGGTATTAGAAAACATAATTTTCCATGCATCAAAAATCTATAACTTGTTTAATAGAAGAATAAAAGAGCACTTTCAATAAATGGGGAATTGCATTTTCTTAGAAAGTATGAATTTAGAAAAGACATCTTTCAGCTAAGAAAGTACAGTTAATCAGCTTTTTGCCAGTTTATAACTTAAATGTATATTTTGAAATGTAAAAACTATAATATTCTTGCATAGTCCCCTTTCTAAGACTTTCAGATAACTTCCATTAATTTTTTTTTTAACATTCTCATCAGGAAGCACAAATACAGTGGTAACTGGATTTACTCAAACGAGGTACAAAAAAGTTTTGTCTTTCTGGCCTGCCCAGAGAATCAACATCAGTGTGAAAAATTCTAATTCAGGTAACATCCAGGCACCTCATGGTTCCCCTGCTCTTTGGCCTTTCCCCAACCACAATCATGAAGAAGAGCTGGTGATTATAGTGGTATCATTCTTCAGTCTAGAATCTGACCCAAGACAAGGATCTTGTGAAAGTCCTCAATAAATAAACTGGGCTCCTTTCTGCCATCACTTTTTATGTGGACACAAACCCTCCAAGCCTTTATAGACATTAGGATTTAACTTTAGGATTTCTAGTCACTGCTTCATTGTTTGTCTAGAGTGAACCATATGAAGCTCCATCCAATTTCCTTGTCACTTCTAAGTTATACCAAGTGAGTCTTTGCTCCTGACAATTATATTAAATGGAAACAGTCCATACATATGATGATTTGATGTGAATAAATAGGCCACTTTCCCTGATACTTTCCCTGATGTGGGCCTCTAGGTATGCTAATGTCTTTGGGATAGAAAAGGTGTATTGAATGAATGTGCTTGCCCATGTGAATTCCCATGTCAAGACCCATACTGCCTAATGCCAGTTCTCAGGGAGAATTCTCCACTAACAATCTCAAGTTGCATATTGTTAATGCATGCCATTAAAATTAATCTTTGCTTTAGCTGTCAGTTCTTATTTACAGACCAAATTTTCTTTGCTGCAGTTAACTCTAGTTATGAAATGTTCCCTGATTCTGAGGCCTTTGTGCCACCTTAAATTGGCCCTAATTTGAGGATTGAGTGTGTATGGAGGAGTTTAAGACCCATCAAATTCACAATTCAGTTAATGCAGATGAAACCTCCTTATCTTGCAGATTCTTTGAAGGACGCGTCAATAGTATGGCCCCCAAATTTTCTTGCACACAAAAAATTACTATGTTCTTGGTCAAATATAGATGCCACAAGGGAAGAAAACTACCATTGTTTGAACACCTACCATATATGGACATTGTGCTCATAGTTTTACATACATTAATTCGTTAACAACAACCCTATGAAGAAATGAATATTTTCTCCAAATTACAAATAAGGAACATAAATCTTAGATAAAGTAACTTATCCAAATTCATAAAGCTATTAGGTATTGTGGCTGAAATTAAAACAAAAACAAAACAGGGGTTTCTGTTCTTCCGCCAGTGCTTTTATCACTACAACACATAGAACAAGAAGTTAAAAGCTTTCAGTTTTATTTCTCATTTTCTCAACTAATTAAACCCCATAAGAATTATGGTCTATGAGTTCGCATAACTTGGCACATAATGCTAAAGAGTTGTATCTCATCTATAGATCATGTTGAATTCCAAAGGATGTAAAGTATTAGGCAGCTGATTCATTAGAATCCATTTTCTGTCATTTGTCTCAGTATTAATTATTCATTCACGTCCGGTTCCGTTTTCACCTTGTCAGTCACTCCCGCCAAAAAAGTGATTGTAGGTAGGAATTTTCAATAGTATTTTTAAGGTTCTATTTCACTATTTCTGTTTCCTAGAGGGACCTGCAACTCCATGCTCTTATTGAAGAAGGACATTCCTGGATTCGAGCCTTAAGGACACCCACAGGTATCCAGCTCAACTCTAATGCATAAACAGGACCCTCACCCTGTCAGCAGCAGCTGGGTTAGCTCTTAGCACAGTCTGCACAGGACTGGAATCACGAGAGAGCAGAGCTCTTCACCCTAGTCATGGATAAGTAGAGTCAAAGGCACCACATCAATGACTTTAGAGACACAAGGTGGGATAGAGTACAGTTATGCAATTAGTGCTTATGGAAAAGAGTCAAAAAAAGTGGGGGGGGGGAGGAGAAGGGAAGGAAGAAAGATACAAACAGCAGCTTCACCAGATAAACTTTTCCTTGAAGAGACAAAAAAGGGGGGGGGGGGGGGAGGAGAAGGGAAGGAAGAAAGATACAAACAGCAGCTTCACCAGATAAACTTTTCCTTGAAAAAATCGAATTCTGCTTCTCCTTAAATATGCTAAGATGAACACACATATTTAACCTCTGCCCCCTCCTTCCCAAAAGTCTAGTTAAATGTCATTAGGCACTATAATGCTTTGTTATTATTTGTCTGTCTGCCTGTTGGTTTGTTTTAAGGTATAAATACACAAAGAAAAAGAAAATAGAAAGAAGCTATGCGCAACAGAATTTTGGAAGGTGGAAAGCAACTGGATCAGTTGGAATAGACTTGGCAGAATCCTAAACTGGAAGAAGTAATTTCAAAACAATGAGAATAAAGTAGATCCTACAAGTTTGCAGAGAAGAAATACAGTTTTCATATAAAAGTTCAAGAATTATATTGGCATCATAGTTCTAAACAGAAATCTTGGAACCAAAAGAAAATTGAGCAATGCCTTCAAAATTCTGAAGGAAAATTATATCCAACCAAGCTACCAATTAAATGTGATGGGAATAAAGCCATATTTGGACACACAAAGTTTAAAATTTTTTATCTTCCCGATATCTTTCCCTGGGAAACCACTAGAGAATGTGCTCCATCAAAACAAGAGAATAAACCAAAGAGAAGTCAGAGATCCGAGAAACAGAGAACCCAACATAACAATACATCAGAGGGAATCTCCAGGATGTTGCAAGAAAACTCCTATGCAGAAGCCCTAAGAGAGTAATTAGTTCAGGTTGGGTTCTCCAGAAGCAGAGGCTGAGAAGGAGTTTGGCATGCAGAATATTTATTAGAAATCAATACTTCTCAGGAATTGGGAAGAAGTGAGAGGAAAGAAGCAAAACCAAGCAGAAGGAGAAGCTGAATTACGATGCAGATACAATAAAGCCTTGGCCAACCCCTCAAGGAGCTCTGGAGCATTAAAGTCCATTTGAGCTGCTCCTCAGTGGGCTGAAGCGACTTTTATAACCTCTCCGTTATCAGTCACTGGATGTGGGCTGCCAGGGCAAAGGTATGCTCTTGGGTGGGACAGCTCTCTGCAGCTGAGACAAAAGATGAAGATGCTGACAGCTGGAGGCTGTCTGCTGACTCATTCCCAGCAGCTGGAACAAAACGTCCCTCCTTGAAGGGGCTTCTGGACAACACATCTCCATGTCCACCGCACTGGTCCGGGTTGGAACAGGTTAAAAGAGTCCAGAAGAAAGTTCTTCAAAGAGATGAAATTGATAGACAACCTTATATGTTTTAAATTTATACAACTGGGTGTTAAGTTTGGAGATGAATGAATGATGAGTACATAGAAACCTAAGCAAAGGATAATAACATGATTAACTCCAAGGACAAGAAAATATCGTTGCAAGAAAATAATCATACAATACTGCATGCTCAGATATAAATCATCTTTATATGGTCACACAATTACATTAAGAGAATGAAAAACATGAGAAATGTGGATAGGGATAAATCCTTATCTACCATAGTGTAGTACTTAAAATAGTATTAGTACTTACAGTAGTTTTCACACATCAAGAAATAGCAACATAAGCTTGGTTTAAATATATAGAGGTAAACGCTAGAAGATTCTATTAGAAGTGTTGCAAGTTGTTGACTCTGAGAAGAGGAATATAGGAATAGATAGAGAAGTGGTGTTTTTCATAGAATTATGTACATGTATAGCTTTGATAAAATAAAACCTAAATTTCAAAGAAGAAAATATATTCTATTACATTCTGTGCTTCCTGATGGCAAGTATTAGGGTCTGGTTCTCACTATGTTTTTCCCAACCTATTCAGAAAGGATAGCCAAAGTCATTCTCTTGCCCACAGTCAACCTCCCTTCCTGGCTCTTATCCTTCCAAGAGTGAGACCTTGAGAGGATTTTGCGGGGGGGAAATTGGAGCAGTGAGTGCCTTTGAGTAGGGAGAGGGGAACACAAAGGGATGGAAGAGAGAGAATCCCTAAGGCAAGGAAGGTGTTGGAGTCGGGGAGGTCCTATGAGTAAGGTCTAGTCACTGGGGCTCCCAGGCTAAGCAAAAATTCTGGAGTCAAGTTTGTGATGGAAGCTTCAGAGCCACCTGAACTTAAGATACTCTAGACCTGGATGATGAGAACATCAATAGTGTTCATGAGAGTCTGAGGAAATAGACACCAACCACAACTCCCCAGCTCCACTTAGTATTCTAATATTTCCTTGGCTCTCTGAGGACTACAAGTACACCATACAGAAACAGTGGTA
Organism: Physeter macrocephalus; assembly: GCF_002837175.3. Classification (NCBI taxonomy): domain Eukaryota; kingdom Metazoa; phylum Chordata; class Mammalia; order Artiodactyla; family Physeteridae; genus Physeter; species Physeter macrocephalus. The sequence continues at coordinate 16,568,879 of NC_041222.1, read as the reverse complement.
TTATTATTATTATCATCATCATCATTACTATTTAGAATAACAAGAGGACTGAATAGCTTTTATTTAGCGACCTGTAAACCTATTTTAGTAGAAATTATGCCTGCCTATATATAATCTTCTGGACAGTCCTATTCCAGAATATTTTAATACATGGCTAACAAGTCTCAAATTATCACAAGTCTCACTTCAGTACTTATTCATCAACTGGAATGATAGAAGAAAAGATTATCATGGCCCTGAAAACAACCTGAGTATTCATCAATGTTCCATGTTTCTAGACTTAGGGCTTTGTATATGCTTTTCTGGCTTCCTGGACCAGTCTTGTCCCTGCTCTCTGCAGAAGTTGCCGCTTCTCATTGAAGCTTAAATGTCAGCTGCAGCCCTAGGCCTTCCAGGAGTAGGATCACTCTATCTCAATAAGTTCTCTGTTACTCTCCAGCTCAGTCCCCCAACACTCTGGACAAGCTCTAATTATTTTATTTATTCACAGATCTGTTTTTTTCTTAACTCTCTCCCCACTCAAAAGCCATTTCCTTGCAACCAGGAGCTTTGCCTGTCCTTTTTACTCTGTATCCAGATACTTGGTAATAGCTCAGTGAATAGTTATTGAACTTAAAAACCTACGAGTTTCACAGTTAACGAGATTAGGCAGTCTTTGATTTTTGGTTGTAATTTAAAGTAGTTAAAATGTCAATTACGGCAGCTGTTCAACTTAGTCACCACAAATGTGTGACTGAGCACCCTGCTGTTTGTACAATAAAAAAGCAGTTGAATCTTCAAGGCTACTGTACAGGTAACAGCTCATGGGTCCCAAGCCATGCCTTCCTAAATTCCCAAACTCAGAGGCACAGTTGGTAATTCATCATTCATATTGTACCAGTTGTTCCACCAACATAGGAATTAACAGAGGAGAAAGCAAAGATATGAACAAACTATTACTACCATTTATTGACCATTTACTACATACATGGTACTTGGTATATTATACTTTTCAACCTTATAGCAATCATGAAAGACAGTTTGGGGGGGTGGGGTTTAATCTCACTTTAAGATGAGAAAATAGAAGCTCAGAGAAGTGAAGTAATTTGTCTAAGAACACACAGCAAGTAATTATCTGAGTGTTGAATGAGAACTCAGGTCTGTCATTTCCAAAGCTGGTGTTCTTTTCACGATAAAATGTCATTTCTGAAATCTAAATTTGTACCTTTTCACAGCCAGAAGATCAAACCACAGTAGCTAAAACTGTGCTATTATAATAACACAGCCCTTTTCAAACGGAAAAGCTAGGAAACCAACTCCTTTTAGTGTGCTGTTGAGAAGTTTACAGAAAATTTTTTGCTCATGGAGCACTTATGCAATTTTATATAATGACCCTGAGAATCATAGCTCAATCAATGAGGTCTCAGCATAAATCAAGAGGGAAAATGATAATAAATGTCTTTGAGCTAATAATGGAAAAGTACCAAAGTCTTCAAGGGGTTACAGGTTAGCAAGAAAAGGTATGAAATGTACATGACATGTCATTTACTGTAAGAACAAGGTACAAATGTTCAGAGTAATTTCTTTCCACCATGAATTCCTAATGAAATGTTGAGATCAATGTCAAGCAGTTTATTGAAACAGGACATGGAATAGATGTCAAAGTTAAGTCAAACCAAATGAAGTAAGTTAGAGGAAACAGGGCCATATGATCTTTTGTCTTTGGTTTCAAGAACAAAGAATTTTTTTTTTCTTTTTTCAAAGCAATAGTATTTAGAAGTTATTAGTCATGGGATAAAGCTTCAACAGACATTGGACAAAACCAAAAACAATCTCCTCTTTAAAACAAAATTTGTAAAAATAATTTTTAAAACAACCTTAATTTCAAGTTTTCTTATTAGTTATTACTTTGATAGATATACCAAGACAATTTACAGAGAAAAATGTATAGAAAAATTCTTTATTCATCAGAAGATATCCTCAATTTCCTATTTTCAAAGTAATTGTAATCACATTGTTTCTAATTATAAAATACACGTTCATTTGAAACTTGAAAAAATCAGAAAGAAAACCCTCCCATAATCCCACAAAACCATGATAATTTTCCTACAAGTAGAAATATGTTTATATATTACATATGTAATACATATTTCAGGCTCAGTTCTAGAATGCTCATAATCTTTTCCCTACTCTGTGCTTGGGGATTAGGGTTTTGCAGGATGATAATAATTTTATGTAATTATTTTTTTAATTAAGGTGGTTTTTATTAAACATATGGTTATACATGATTTGATTCATATGACTTCGAAAAGCTTTTAGATAAATAATACATTTGGGAGTCTTTTACTGGATGGTATCTTTATACTGAGTTCAAAAACTATGTTACCAAAACCCCATAACTGCCTTCACTCCACCTGTAGTTATCACATACCCTCTTGCTGGTCTTACCTAGAAGGACACAAGTTAGTGAAGCCCCATCTTGCTGGCCACTCTCAGCACCATTTCCTTTTCTCTTTGCTTAATAGCCAGCTACACAAAAATCTGTTTCAGAATCTCGCATTGTAGTTATCTGTGAAAAGGAAGTGGGTTTCGCCCTTGCCCGTTTTTGTCCTAAAGTCAGTCCATCAACTACTTCTCAGGTGTCATGACCCTCAATCTGGTTTGGTTTTGTGTGTGTGGGGGGGGAAGGCTGTTTGTTTTTGTTTGTTTGTTTGTTTGTTTGTTTTAGTTAGAGGAGGATTTATCATTGTCCCAAGCCATGGAAAAGATGGCAGAGGGCACCGCTTACAGCTCAACAAGGTCTTGGGCTGAAGAAGTTGTAGAGGATTGCTGTGTGGCCCCTGTTGTCCTCCACATGGATGCCCAGATCTGACCCCCCATCTCAAACCACTCAGCTCCAGAAGGTCATCGTTCCTCCTCCCCCCAGACCACACCCCAGCCACCAGTGAGATAGAGAACTCTTTCAAAATTTTCTGTGTTGGCATAAAATTTACGCCCTGCTTCCCTCAAGCTTGCCTTTTGCCTTTTGGGTCTTAAAAACCCATGTTGAAGGTTGAAAGACAAAAAGAAAAAGAAAAGCTCACCCCACCCACTGTTTCTTAGCCTTTCAGTCCTGCTTCCCCCAGAGTGAGTGTGAAAACCACTGAGGAAGGGTCCCATGCAAGGAGGACGAGAAAAAGAAAGCATGACGGTTGATATTGCCAAACATCACACTGATTCAATCGCTATCTGCCCCTCAATGACTGTGAGCCTCTTGAGGGCAGAAGTGCCCCTCCTGAGGCCGGCACCCCACTGCTTAGCACTACTTCTGGCTCAGCTGTGCAGCCTCAGAATTACTCACTAAACGGATACACGTGTGAGATATCACAATTTTTGATTATCAGATATGGAGAAATTTGCCTGCCATAAATGGTATTCTTAACTTCCAACAGAGCAAAGTTTCATACAAGCAGAAAAATGTTGTACTTCTAAGTAGAATACTGGAGTACTTAGTGTAAACTGTTGAATTAAACAGATTTATGATAGTTCTGCAAAAGTAGAAGTTTACAAGGTGTTTTAAAGAAACGGCTATTACAGGCCATAGAATTTCCACAAGCATTTCAACGTGAGACTGTGTAATTCCTCTGCATCTGATGGTGACGTAAGTGCAGGCGTCAAACACTCAGCCCTCCACCCTCAGTCAAGTGGGATGACCAATGAATATAAAATTAGGGAAAAACCAGCATCAGCATTGGAAAATAGGAAGGATGTTGTGCATATGCCTGACACGTTAGGGAATCTATATTTCATATAGGCTGATGATAATGAACGGAATGTACCATTTAGGCTCTATTCATGAATGTCCTTGTAATAGAGAAGGGATAGCAAGGAAGTAGAGGACCCAGACAATTCCTATAAGACCAACTAATTTGCAGGGGTGAAAAGAGACCTTAGTATAAGGAAAGTTCAATCATCAAAATGCTAGTTCTGCTGCTAGGCTTTCTCCTTGAGCCAGGAGCCGTCTCAAGAAGAGAGTGCTCACAACAGAAGCAAGAAGCCACTTCAAGTGGGATGCCACGTTGCAAGTCCAAATAAGAAAATCACCTTGAAAAGATGAAATGCTTCTTTTGAAATATTTACTGGAAAGAAATAAGAACACAAATATGACAGTTTGTGTCTCAGCAAGATTCTGGAGGGTTTCTGAATGAGTATCTGACAGCTAAGTCAGCAGTGGAAGTAAAAAAAACCACAGTTGTTGAATGTGGCATAGATGGCTGATTGTTCCCCAAAAATTCATGGTCCCCCTTCCATTATTATTCTTGGGATGCACCTGCCCCTTGACACTGGAGTAGAGCCATATGAATAGCTTTTGACAAAGGAATATAAGCAGAAGTGAAGTGTCACTCCTGGGCTTAGGCTTTTAAGAAGCCAGCATGTCTTCTCTATCGAATCTTTCTGCCTTGGCTGGCTGGAAACAGAGGACTCCTAGGTCCTTAGGGATGGAACGAATCTGGGATCCAGAACTGGCAAGTAGAGGGTGGACAAATGAATTTCTATTGTTAAGTAGAATGCTGGAGTTTGCTAGTGTGGTAGATGGTTTAATGGCTGCAAATTCCTTCCCCCACAGTATCCACAATACGACTTTGCTGTGCCTTCAGAAAGGAAAAACTATTTCCTCTCTACTTTCTCTTTGCCAACTAAAGGAAAACTCTGTTTTTCCATACTCTATTACACTCACACCAATACTTCACTTCTGACACCAGATGTGTGTGTCTTTTCCCACACAAAGCAATTCTCCAATTCTCTGTGGACACCAACTGTATGTCCTATAATTCAATTAAATTCTGACACTATCTACCTAGAGTTAGCATCAGATCCACAAGTTAAGGGCTCAGCCCCACAAAAGTGCCTCCACTTTAGATGCCAATCACAAGTCCAGGTTGTCTGTCATCTGTGCTTGTGATTGACCGGCTATAAATCAAGGTTTCCCATGACCTCCTCCTTGGGTTCAATAATTTGTTAAAATGGCTCACAGAATTCAGGAAAACAGCCTACTAACTAGATTACTAGTTTATTATAAAAAGATACAACTCAGGAACAGCCAAGTGAAAGAGATGCATAGGGTAAAGTATGGGGTAAGGGGCACAAAATATCTGTACTCTCTCTGAGTGTGCCACCCTCCCATGTATTCAGTAACCTGGAAGTTCTCCAAACCCCTTCAGTTAGGATTATTATGGAGGCTTCATTACCTAGGCATGATTGATTAAATCATTGGCAGTTAGTGATTAAGCCTATCTCTAGCACCTCTCTGCTCCCTAGAGGTCGGAGGGTGGGGTGTAAAGTTCCAACCCCCTAATCACAAGGTTGGTTCTCCTGGTAACCAGCCCCCATTCTGAAGCCATTCAGGAGTCCCCCAGCCACCATCAGCTCATCAGCATACAAAAAGACACTGTCACCTTGAAAATTCCAAGGGTTTTAGGAGCTCTGTGCCAGGAACAACAGGGACAAAGATCAAATATATATGTCTTATTGTAAATCACAATAGTACACCTTCTATCCAGAAGTGGACAGAATCTGGTTGGCCTTGTGATGTGTTTAGACCAAAAGAATGTATCAGTAGTGACACTGTGTGAATTCTAGAGCCTAGGCTGTAAGTTCTTATCCTCACGTATTGGAATTGGAACACTCTCATCAACACGTAAGGGGGCCTGGGTCAGCAGAGAGACTGAATGGAGAAAGACCATGTAACAGGTCCCAGACTGTGCATGAAGCCATCAGAGGCCATCTTAAACTCTCAAGCCCCAGATGAGCAGATGACAAAGTATAATCATAGGAGTGAGCCCAGGAGAAAGCAGTTGAAGAACCACAGAATATAAAACTCAGGGGAAAATAACATAAAATAAAATAGAGTTAAAACAGATATCTCTGTATTACAAACTTCCAGAAAACAGTGGAGTGATATCTAGAGCATTTTGAGGGGAAAAGACTGTGACAAAAAATTCTAAAACTAGACAATTGCTTTATATATATGAGGCTGAGTATATTATACTGAAGGATATAAGACATGGAAATTGTATCACCCATATATGCTTCCAGAAAAGCATATGTGGATAAAAATTGAAGATTTAATCAAGACCTAAACCATAAATTTAAAATTCAAGAATATGAAAGTTGTGGTAGAAAAGCTTCAGTGATGCAATGGAACTTAATAAAGAGTTGTTTAAATAATTATAAATATAGTTTTAAAATTAATGCAGATGTTAATAATAATTCATAAAAGAGAAGCTATGTGATTAAGATGACAATAATTTGCATTAAAGTAAAAAATTATTATCAATAAAAGTAGGACATGTGGGAAAAGATGTATAAAAGTATGTTACATTTCTTATGCAATGGAAATTAATATAGCTTAATTCTTAACATCAATAATTAAAGAAAATATATTCAAATATATTTTTTAGTTAAAGGTGAGTGAGACTTTGAGCAAGACATCTCAAGTCCAGTGATTTCTTAATAAATTATATACAAACACATGTACGATCGTCTGAACACGTTTATGTGCATGTATTATAGAATAGATGGCGATAGAATTATCAAAAGGATGAGATAAACCTGAAATTAACCTTAATTTAAAATAAATTTAATTGCATTTATTAATAACTTTTCTTTCCCTAAAATAATAACTTTTAGTGGGAGGAGGATGACTAATTTGCTCTCACTGTTTTTAAAAAGCCTGGCTCCACATCTTGCAATATGGCATTCAAAGGTGTGATTCTGCATCCATTTTTATTTCAAACTTGGTTTTAGTGACTGTAATAGCTGAATAATATCCTTCACAGAGAGACAAATTCAAAGTGAAGAAGTATGTCATTGACTACTCTTAATAATAACAATATTTTTGTTCTATTCCCTCCACCAATTATGTAATTGTTATTGTTGAAATGTGGTAGTAAATTTCCACATTCCATGATATCCATCAATTGCTCTTGAAAAGGGATCAGTACATGTTATATTTTTATGCTTCAACAAATGGGTTGAAAATTCTCTAAAACCTTTAAACAGAATAAAAATTCTGTTTCAAGTCTTTTAAGTGTGTTGATATGAGAGATTATATTTTATAGGTGTAACATTTATATCGTTTTTAACAATGTATCAGATAGCAATGGAAACACAGCGGGGAAACATTTCCAAACATCCGTTTTGAAAATGCTCTCTATTACCTCATAATGTGGCTAACGGTGAATTCCTGCCAGGAAAAGGGAAAGTATGAGCTAGACCTGGTCTTTTGTGGGGGAGGGGAGAGGACTGTTATTATTGTTCTTTTGGGCCTGCATTTGCATAATGGACATTACTTTTAACCTGCTTTTTTTTTTTTTTTTCCAGGAATCATTTTAAGAACCTTGCCAATTCTGTGTCTTAGCTTAGATAAAAGTAAACAAAATAACCCTTAAATTCACTTAATTAAGTACACTAAAATTCCAGTGAGTCAAGGAAAGCGAGCAAAATGTAAAAGTGTCACTGTCATTCACCCTGATTTCTAGAAATCACTCTCCTCTGCCTCGCTTATTACGAATAAACTGAGTCTGCCTTACATGTGGACCGGAGCAAAGTATCAGTATTAACTCACATTAACTATCAGTAAAGCTTAATATCTTTCTTAATTTTTAAATAAAAAATAAGATTTTCTTCAGAGTCTCCAACGAATGATCTTGTATACCAACTGGGGTATATGCATCCCACTTTGGAGAATAAAATAAGTCAGTATGGAAGTATAACAGAAAGACGATCATAGAAGTGAGACCAAACATATCAGTTGTGACAACAAATATAAATGGTCAGAAATCAAAAGCTAACTCTAACAGACAACTCTAAAACCAAAGCATTAACTTATTTTAAAAGATTAAAAACACAAAGACAGGGAAAGGCACACTTTGGTTTTAGCAGGCCCAAACAGAAAGGAATGAGAATATGCAGCAAGTAGCATTAAACAGGACAGGGAGTATCCTTGCATATTGACAAAAAGCACAGTCTGCAGAGATTTCAAGAATAAAAATGCATATATATTAGAAATACTATGCAAAATATACAGAAACACAACTATTAGAGACTAAAATACCCCAGGCTTAGCCGTTCAGGTGGATAAAAACCAACCAAGGATATAGAAGATATGAATAATAAAGTTAATAACTTAATATACACATTAAATTTCAGGGGAAGAAACAGAGAATATACCTTCGTCTAAGATCTGATGGAACATCTACATATACAGATCATATATTTGGCTGCAAAAATAAAGCCAAGATAAATTCCCCAAAGTAGGAACTGTATAGGTCATGTACTCAGAGCACAGTGCAATTTAAATGTAGAAATTAATAACTTACATGGTCTCATTGGCTTTTTACTATAAGCCATTCTCCCCAAACCATAAGCATTCCACCAAAACATCATAGAAATTACTGTAATCTATGAATATATAAATTTATTATGCTCTTGAAATTTCCTCTTCTATTGACTTTATGGAAAAAGATAATTCAAGGCTTAAACCACTTCATAATTGAAGAAATACATGCATATTGCAGGAAATTCTGACAATCAATAAAAAGATAAAGAAAAAGGTAAAAATCATCCATAACCACACTACACAGAGATATATTTGATTTTACCATTTCAGGCTTTTTCCTATGTATACATACATTAACACACACACAAACACACAAGCACCCACATACTTTTTCCCCACAAAATAGGGTTATAGTGTAAGTTTGCAATTTTCTATTGATTAACAAATGTACCACAGGCATACTTCTATGCCAGTAAATAACACTCTACACTGTGTTTTTCAAAACAGTGATTTCCCACAATGCATGAATATACCAGGAGTTATTTCACCAATCCTCCATTGAACTCTTTCTTTATTAATTGATCTATTAATACTTGACCATAAAAGTTGTTTATAATGTGTTCCAATTTGTCATTTGATGGTGTCAATTTTCTGTGTTGATTTTGTTGTTGTTTAGTTGGTTTGGTTAATTTTTTGTTTGTACTTTTGTAGGTTTGGTTTGGTTATGCTAAGATATTTTAAAATTTTTATATAGTCAAATCTATTATATTTTTCTTTTAGAATTTCTGATTTTAATGTCATTTTAAACTGCCTTACACGTCACAAAATTATAGAAAAATTTGCTTATATTTTCTTCTGGTTTTAAGTTTACTTTTTAAACTTCAATCCATTTGAAACATATTTTGGTACAAGGCATGAGACTGTGAGACATTATGCATAGTGGCTAACAGCATGAACCCAGAATCTAGACTGCCTGGATTCAAATTCCAGCTCTATTCCTGACTAGTTGTATGACCTTAGACAAATTATTTAGCTTATCTGTGTCTCAATTTCCTCATCTATAAAATGGTGATAATAATAGTACCTACTTGTAAAATTCCCGTGAAAATTAAAAATGTTAACTGGTATTAAAGAATGTAGAACCACACCTAATACATAGTAGCACTAGCTATCATTTTTCCAAATGACTAGCCACTTGTGCCAATCCATTCACTGAATAACCTCTGCTCTCATTCCTAATTGAAATCCCATTTTTATTGTGTACTACAATCTAGGATACTATCTGTATGTCTGGCACTATCCCTGTACCAACACTTTAAGTTACTCTGATTTTATAATGTGCTTCCATACATCTGGTGTAGGTATGCCTTCCTCATTCCTCTTTTCCAAAGTGTTCTCGACTTTATCCTGATATTCTAGATGAAGTTGAAAATATTTCATCAAATTCTAAAAATTCCATTGGAATTTTCATTGGGATTGGGTTGAACTTATGGATTGATATGGGGTAATTAGCCTCTTCACATCAAAATAATTTTAATAACAAATAGTTTACATTTTCCAAAAATATGCAATGCTTCTGTTTAACAGACAGATAAGGGTCCAAAAGGCTCAGGAGCTCACAGAGGAAACAGGTGGCAGAGTCAAGATTTATATCTGGATCTGTTCAGTTGTCACCTAGGTGAATGTGTAATTTATGATCATTAATTTGAATAAAAATATATTCAAATATAATTTTAGAGACTAAATATTTTTTACCAACATGTTCACATTTCCACCCATTTTCCTAGCCATTCCTTTTCTATTTCATGGTGTGCATTCCAAAAGCAACATGTAATCTTGGATGTCAATAAATTCTACAAGCAGTGGCAATGTTCTCTTTCCACAGCATGACTGTAAGCAGAGAAATCTCATTAAATGCTGACATTTATTTCTATTTAGTAGTGCATCTAACCTAGAGACAATATGCAAATGTATATGAGTTTTTTCCCAGTTATATAAGGTATGTTTAATAGAAGAATTTCCCATGTTGTGAGATTTTTCAGTTTGCTGCAAAAACCTTTGACAGCCTACTGTGTGCCAACATAATATAGGTCCTAGGGTGGAGAGATGAATAAGACATGGTCTCTTGCCTCAAGAACCCTAGAGTTAAATGGTTAGATATATACAAATACGTTAAATACTTTTGGCTATTATTGCATCTCATTTCTTAGAGATATGGACAAGGTAGAGGGAAGGCTCATAGGAGGGAGAAGCAGAGAACTCTCTGAGGCCCGCTGAGGCCTTCACTGAGCATGTAATCTTACCTGGGTCTTGATGGATGAGTAGGAGTTCATCACTGGTCAATGGGAGGAAGGGCAATCTACAAAGAGAGAAAAGCAAGAGGAAAAGTTGTGAGGTCAGAAAAACAGGTAATATTTGAGAAACTGCACATGATTTCATATGCTGACCATTCAATATAGTTTCCATCCCCCCAAAGATGTCTTAGAACTTCAATATATGAAGACTTCATTAGACTCCTGTCACCCAATTGGCCATTCCTTTTCTCAAGGTCACTTTTACGCCATCAATTATTAAAGTTTTATCTCTCTTCTGACTTGATACTTTCCTAATTTTCTTCTTTTATGAATTTTGAGAATATCTTGAGCAGAAAAATTTATAAATACCTTCCAGCTTCTCTTCTGCTGAGGCGAAAATTTTACTAAGCCTTACCCATTTGTACTAGTCAATTGATATGTATGGTTTATGTTGTGTAGCACCAACACAGCCTGCATTAGAGTAACAGCCCCCTATATGTTGTTTGGGAGACTGTCTAATCCCGAACTCCCAGTGTTTCATGAAGCTGAATGAAGGGCCTGGGTCTTTGCATCATTTCTGCAGGAGGCAGAAGGTTGAAGAAAGTATCTAGGCTTTGGAGGGTGAACTTAGATTCCAATCCCAGTGCTGCCATCTGTCCTGTGAGTGATCTTGGGCAAGTCATTCATCTTTCTGAGCCTCAGTTTCCTCAGCTAGAAAAATGAATGCCCTTGGATTTGCTTACTTGGGTTTCTGTGAGGAACAACCATGAATAATGTACATGAAAAGTCTAGGTAAACTCTCAACTTTTTGAGCATGTCTTAAGGCCTAAGGAAAATAAAATCCTAGGGGTGAAAAAATTGGATGACCTCCTACTGATTAAAAATTGCCAGTCTTTGAGTAGATTTGATTCTAGCACAATTGAGTCAGTTTATAAAACACCACATGGTAGAAATCACAATTCTTGAACAGCAAACATTCCTAAATTGTGTCCATGATAATTTTATAACAACATGTTTGGGAAGCAGAGAGTACCTAATGATTGCTTTAAAAAAAAAAAATCTTGAAGAATCCACCACTCTACAGTCTGGGTGGATCCATAAAGACGGAAGAGGGACTTGAGTATACTTCATTGCAAGGGCTTGCCTTGTGTCTATGCTGATAAGAGTCATCATGGGGTATTTCTGACTCTATAGCCCTGCATTTCTCTCTCCTTTTCTTCTTACTTTTGCCTCTCTTATTCCGTTAGTGTGGTTAGCATCTATGGCTTCATTCTCAGACTCATTTTGGCAGGATGGCCACTCTCATACTTCCAGTTTCATGCACTGAAGTTCTCAGCCATAGCAATGGGCAAGAAAAAGAAGTAAAAGCCCTGCTATATGGAAAAATAAGTTAAATTGTTTTTTTTTAATTTACAGAAGGCATTATTGTTTATGTAGAAAATTCTTAAGGAACCTACCAAAGGAAAAAAAAAAACTACTAGAATGAAGAAGTGAAATTATTGTGGTCACTGGATATAAGGTTAATATATAAAAATAATTATATTTCTATATACTGACAAGAAAATAAAAAATAGATGGTCAGATTTTTTTTAAAGATATCTCCAAAACATTATGTTAGGTAAAAGAAGACAGACAGAACAGTTTACATGATGTATGACTCTACTTATATGAAACGCCCAGAATAGATAACTCCATAGAGACAACGCAGATTGATGGTTGCCAGGGACTGAAGGGAGGAAAGAATGCTTAAGGGGTATGGGATTTTACTTTGGGATGATGGAAATGTTTTAAAACTAGATAGAGTGGTTGCACAACACTGTGAATGTACTAAATGTCACTAAATTTTTCAGTTAAAATGGTTAATTCTATGATATGTGAATTTCACTTCAATAAATTATATTAAAAACAACAAACATACAAAAGGATGCTGGATTAGAAAACAGATACGAGTGTGCTTGAGACCTGGAGTTGGTCACTTCCCAACTCTGAGCCTCAGTTCTTCTAACTATAGCTTGGGGCATTTTCTGTGTGCCTGGCCCTGGCCTACAGGCTTTACGTGCTTTTCCTCCTTCAGTCTCCATTTACAGATGAGGAGACAGGCTTAGAGAAGTTGAATAACTTGCCCAAATTCATATATTTCATCTGTGTTACAACAAAGCTGAATTCTGTATCTCCCATTTCTTGAAGTACTACTTTTTCAGTGGTCGAATCGGGCTAGATAATAAAGTGGATCTCTGAGACCAAACCAAAGGTGGAGGCTCAAAAGAAGTCTTATAATTATAAACCATGACCAGATACTTAAAACTCCTGGCCTAACATCAATATTTCCAACCATCCTTGGCTAAAAAGACTCTACCGATAGTTGTGAAATTCAAATAACCTATCTTGTCTGAAAATTAGAGCAAAGAAGGAATTCTTCAAGTATTTTTCCTGTAATCATATGTGAAAATGAGAACTTTATACTACCTAACTAGTGTACCTCACTCCTTTGAGTGCCTTTTATGTTTAGTGGATTGTATGCAAATTCAATTTAAATTCTTTCATCCCAAGCTTCTGCAGTTTTCCATTTTGCAATTTATTTATTATTCCCTGAAATCTCATAATAACAGGTTAAACCCAAGCTCTTGTAGGGTTTGTGCCAAGATGAGATTTTTTAAAAAATCATATCTAAATTACTTCATGAAATAATGTTCCTATCTGCCTCCAAGCTGCTTCTTCTAACTATAGCTTGGGGCATTTTCTGTGTGCCTGGCCCTGGCCTACAGGCTTTACGTGCTTTTCCTCCTTCAGTCTCCATTTACAGATGAGGAGACAGGCTTAGAGAAGTTGAATAACTTGCCCAAATTCATATATTTCATCTGTGTTACAACAAAGCTGAATTCTGTATCTCCCATTTCTTGAAGTACTACTTTTTCAGTGGTCGAATCGGGCTAGATAATAAAGTGGATCTCTGAGACCAAACCAAAGGTGGAGGCTCAAAAGAAGTCTTATAATTATAAACCATGACCAGATACTTAAAACTCCTGGCCTAACATCAATATTTCCAACCATCCTTGGCTAAAAAGACTCTACCGATAGTTGTGAAATTCAAATAACCTATCTTGTCTGAAAATTAGAGCAAAGAAGGAATTCTTCAAGTGTTTTTCCTGTAATTATATGTGAAAATGAGAACTTTATACTACCTAACTAGTGTACCTCACTCCTTTGAGTGCCTTTTATGTTTAGTGGATTGTATGCAAATTCAATTTAAATTCTTTCATCCCAAGCTTCTGCAGTTTTCCATTTTGCAATTTATTTATTATTCCCTGAAATCTCATAATAACAGGTTAAACCCAAGCTCTTGTAGGGTTTGTGCCAAGATGAGATTTTTTAAAAAATCATATCTAAATTACTTCATGAAATAATGTTCCTATCTGCCTCCAAGCTGCTGTCAAGGCTGAGGCCAAAAGCTGTGCTAAGAACAGAGCAAACTGAGCCAGGGGTCTCCAGGGAAATAATAGAGTAGAAACCAGCTCTGAGGAGAGCCCTTGATAGATATCATCTTATTTCATATTTTCCCCTAAATGGTGTAGGTGTTACCTTTACAAAGTATATTTCCTAATCAGATTTGATTCTACAGGGGTTGGAGATTCTACAGCCCCTGGCTCTCATCTGAACTTCTATTATGATGAAAACGAAATATGAGGGAAACATCTCAGTTTTCTTAGACTAAGTAACCTGACCCTTAATATAAAATTTTGTCATTCATTTATTTAGCAAACATTCTCTGAATGCCTGCTAAATTACAGGCACTGAATATAAACATGCATAAAAAACATTTTCCCTGCCCTTCAGAAAATCACCCTCTGATAGGAGTGATAACCATGAAAATAGATTACTACAGTACAAAGTGACAGGAGGTATTATTGTCCAAAGGTGGATTAGTGATACTTTGAGGGTCAGTGGTATATTGTCCTTTTAATATTCATTTGTTTATTTATTCTTCATTCACTCAGCAAATCTTTACCAAGTAAACACAATTTGCAATGTGCTGTTAATTGCTAGGGGTACACAAAAATGAATTGGATAAAACAGTGTGCACAAAAATCTTTTGTCACTTTTATTGACTTACAAGAGAGACAACACACATGCTAGATATTTCCTGTTGCTCCTCCACCAGACCTATTATCTCTTTTCACTCTGCTCTGTGACCCACAATGTACACTCTTAGTAGATTTCAACACTGATTAATTTTCCTCCAAAATGTGTTTTGTATAGGCAAACCACTATACCATTTGAATTCCTTGATCAGTAATCTTTATAGCACAGCGAAATTATATGTATTTTTGTATTTTAATATTTACTTAAATTATGTTCACATAGTCTTTTCTATATATATCACAATAAAGACATTTTTTAATTTATCAGTTTTTTCCCAGTGTTAAAATTTTCAAATTATACCTTCTGCCCTCTGATCTGTTGTTGGTCTTATTGAGGTTTCTCTCTACGGAGTCCACCTTTTTAAAAATCTGGATAAATTTTGTGGATAAAAATCTCTTTAAGGTAATATAATCTTTTTGTCAATTTTTAATCAACAAGTTTACGTATATGTGTTGTTATCAATATTAATTTATGTTCACTATCTCTACCTGCAATATTTAGTTGTGATTTCATTACCTAAAAATAAAGTCAATGCTTTTAGAGGTTGTTCAATTTTAGAAGAACTTTTAATTTTACCTCAGCAGGATTAAAATGGCAATGTCAAAATGATGAGGTCAAAATATTTTGCTTCACGTTGTGTATCTCCTTGGATTTACACATCTTTAAAAAGCATTTAGCACAATATATTGAGATTCATGTCTGCCTCCCTCAGGAAAAGTGAGTTCCTTGAAGGATGAAATTAAGTATTATTTACCACCGGGAAGCCAACGCCTTGCTCAGCCTGCCCCAGATGGTGTTGAGTGAAGGTAGGTTGATTGCAGAATCATAAATGTTTTGGTTTTCTTTATACAAGCTTCTGTATGTATGGCTTTCCAGGCGTTTCATCTAAAGAACTAACGAGTATAGTGTTGTCAACATTCTTAGTTGCAGGGAATCCTAAAGTACAGACAGGCCCAGTGTCCACTTACTTTGGTTAACTCTGTTCCTACTCTTGTCGCAATTCATGCTCATTTGTCCACACACTTTCCCAAGCACTGACCATCGAGTGAAGACACTGAGTTTCACACACCAGTCCTGACCTCAGATCTATCACTCCTGGGGCTAGATTCTAGCCAACCAGGATCTGCAACAGGAGCTGAGAGCAAATGGGTTACAGAGGAGGTGAAAAGTGGGAGCCGGGGAGGAAGGAAGGGAAGAAATGCTGTGCTAGTGTATATTCATCAGTCTGTTTACTAAAAGCTCCATGGAGGCAGCAAATTCATCTATTTTATTCATTGTTATGTATCCAGCTCCTAGAACACTGTCTGGCACAGAGTAGGTGCTCAATAAACATTTTTAATGAATGGGAGACCTAATAAAGGACACTCCGATTTACTGAAAACCACTATTTGACAGGTTTGGTACTAATCACTTTCACTCATGATCTCATTTTAAATGTGATCCTCAAGCCATCTTGGTGAGGTAGGTGGTATCGCTCTTGTTTCACGAGAAAGAAACAGGGCCCTCACTGCTACATACTGGCTGTTAGTAACTCTTCACAGATTAGGCATCATGGAGTGAAAGATTTGTCAGAGCAAAAGGTAACTTAGAGATGATCTAACTTAACCCTCTCATTTTACTGGTAAAGAAAATAACCCCTGGATAGCTGAAGTGACTTTGCCAAGGTCTCACAGGGGTTAGGGTTGGCAGCTGGACCTGAACTCAGATGTCCCACCTCAGTCAGGGATCTCCTCTGCTCTGCTTGGATGCCTCTTGCTTGTTCCTATCACTACCACATGTAGACAGGACATGTAACCTTCAGTCATAAAGTTGTTCAACTCAAAAGAGCTAATTTCAAGTGTTCTTTAAACCATGTTCCACAATCACCCACCATACCACCTTCTGACCCCCATCAACTCCATGAATTTTGTCTACCCTGGGTGGCCTTGTGTGTAGCTCTTGGCCCTTTTAGCCCCTAGCCTTGTATATGCCCTGAAAACTGTGGGACTTTTACACTTGGCAAAGGAACATTTACCAAACAACAGAACATGCTCTTTTTCTCGTTTTAACTTGACTCCATTGTTCACCAAATACATTTTTCTTTCTATGAAGTATAACTGAACAGTTTATGACAGGATTTAACATTGAAACCAGTAATATAACGATCTCTCTTTGTCTCTGTACCCTGACGGTGTGTCAGATAAGGTTAATACAGATTGCTAAAAGCATGACCACATTATCAGATAATTCCTCAGGTTAGCTATTTGCATTCATGCATGTCGCAGACACCAGAGTCAACAAGAGCAATGGGGATCAGGAAGCAAAGGAAGGGAAATGCAAATATAAACCTGTGCTTCAGACGGGCACCAGTTCTTGCTACTTCAGAGGGCTGGAGTCTGGATTCCTGAGGCGGGTATCACACACTATCTACCTCATTTCCTGGGCGCTCCCCTGCTTTGTGTCTCAAGTAAACACTTCCCTATTGCCCTCACTTAATTGCTTCTATATTGATCTAAGAAAGGGAGATTATTTTTCATTCAGAACTGTATAGTTCGATTGTATTTATGATGCATAACATGAGCTAAGTGTTGTAACAAGCAAATGAGACTGTGAGTAGATACAACAGACACTGGTTTATAGTAAATTCACACCCACTTCACGTCTTGGGTGAACTGTTGCAAGAGTCTCCTAACCAGTTTCCCTGCTTCCTCCCAACTCCATAGTTTCATCTCAGAGTGATACTTCTAGAATATAAATCTCATCATATGACTCCCCTGTTTAAAACCTTTGAATGTTACTTTTTGAATGAAGTACCAACTCATCAGCATGGTAGGTAGACAAGTGCTTGAAAAATGTGGCCCCAACCTACGAGGCTGATCTTTTCCACCTCACACCAGATTGCCTCTTCTCCAACATTTGATGATTTATTTCTCAACAAGACAGCAGCCTGTTACTTTGAAAATATTACTCTTGTGCCTTTTCTCTGCCTCATGATCTCTTAATTGTACTTCAAGACCCAGTATAGAGGCCCCATCCCCTGAAAGTCATTGAGACCTTTCCAGGTAGACCTAGCCACACCCTTCTTTCATTAGAGCACTGATCACACTGAAATCTAGTTATATGATCACTTATCCATCTACCCCACTGGACTGTGAGTTCTTCAAGTCAGAAGACTATGTCTTATACTTACTTATCACCCCAGTAATTAGCACAGTGCCTGGCAAAATAATGATTCTATAAAAATACTCATCAAATGAACATTTACTCTGTTCAAAGCAGTGGGCTAAGTGCTATGAGGAATACAAAGATAGATTATTCGAAGTCTGTTCTTAAGAAACTTGCCCTTCATTAGGACAACTATTATCCACACTAATTTTTTTTTTTTTTTTTTTTTTTTGTGGTATGCGGGCCTCCCTCTGTTGTGGCCTCTCCCATTGCGGAGCACAGGCTCCAGACGCGCAGGCTCAGCGGCCATGGCTCACGGGCCCAGCCGCTCCGCGGCATGTGGGATCCACCCAGACCGGGGCGCGAACCCGGTTCCCCTGCATCGGCAGGCGGACGCGCAACCACTGCGCCACCAGGGAAGCCCCTATCCACACTAATTTGTAGAGGCTTTGCACAAATACATTTTGCGACAAACTTTGATGGCACCCAGCTGGAATTGAATTACATCAATGGTTATTGTGTTTCACCTGATCACTCTTCAGCACTCCTTGAGAATTTTTACGAATTGTCCTCTCTATACAATCAGTAGGCAAAGCACTACGTGCATTCCAACCAACACAAAACCACACTTCAATGTTGATTGATTTTTCTCTGTACTACTCTTCTGAAACATATATATTCTCAGTTGAAACAAAATTAAATGTACACACTGATCAAAAGTTGACATAACAATCTGAGATGGGTTTGGGGTACATCTGGACAACAAGACACACCAAATAGGCAATGCTGACTTATCCAGGTAGTTATCATATACATATTGTTTTTAACCTAGGAATGCATCCTATAGACACTATAATTAAGATGTTACCAGAAAGGTCTAAAATATCAAGAAAAAAGAAAGAGGAAGATCACGGAAGTCTGCACAGAGAAGAGAATGTCTGAACCTGATGGGAAAATGGATCTTACTTTTAAATCCTATAAATAATTCATAAATTTTATTTGAGTCACTTTTTGGTATTTCAATAAGGTAATTATTAAAGAATATTTCACCCGGAGCAATCTGGTAACTAAATGCATGCAAAACAAATGGAGAGTCAACCCAGAGATGTAATTAAATAGCATGTGAAAGAATATTTTGAGCTGCCCAAGGCTGGTCACAAGGGGTTTTACCTTAGAGTTGGGTTCTGCACATGGTATGATAAAAATCACAAGATTGATCCCAGTTGAGGGTAATAAAGATGAACAATAAAAATGTTTTCAGAGCAGAAAACATTTCCTCCCCAAAACCCATAACCCCAGTCTAACCACAGGCAAACATCAGTCAAACTCAAATGAGGGGCACTCTACCTAACCAGTACTCCTCAAACTGTCAAGGTCATCAAAAACAATGAAAGTCTGACAACTAAATATGACATGGGATCCTGGGACAGGACAAGGATATTAGGGAAAAGCTAGTGAAATCCAAATAAAGTGTAGAGCTTAGTTAATATAGTAATTAATGGCTAATAGTAATGTACTGATGTTGGTTTCTTAGTTGTGACAAGTGTACCACAGTGATGTAAGATGTTAACAACCAGGGAAACTGGATGAAGAGTTTACAGGAACTCTGTCATTTTTGCAACTTCTCTGTAAATCTAAAACTATTGTAAAAAATTGTTTAAGTTTGTTAAAAAGCAAATTGCCACAAGGCTTACTGAAACTGGCTCAGTGATATAATCAACTTCCAGGAGACAGCTTTGCAAAGGAGATAAATAATAATGGACTAGCCCAAAATCACAAGTTCAAATCCATCCTGGGACCTTAACAGTTGACTGACTTTAATACTCAATGAGGGCCTTCCCTGGTGGCGCAATGGTTAAGAATCCGCCTGCCAATGCAGGGGACACGGGTTCCAGCCCTGGTCTGGGAGGATCCCACATGCCTTGGAGAAACTAAGCCCGTGTGCCACAACTACTGAAGCCCATGCGCCTAGAGCCCGTGCTCCGCAGCAAGAGAAGCCACCGCAATGAGAAGCCCGCGCACCGCAACGAAGAGTAGTCCCCGCTGGCCGCAACTAGAGAAAGCCCGCGCGCAGCAGCGAAGACACAAAGCAGCCAAAAGTAAATAAATTAAATAAATAAATTAAAAAAAAAAAAACAACTCTATGAGCCTCCACCTTCTCCTACATAAAACAGGATTGGCAATATTTGTCTTGCCTACCTACTTCGAAAGAAAAGGGAAAAAGAGAAAGAAATATATGTTGAGTGTCAATTCTGTGCCAGGCAGGAAGCTTACATACCTATATCTTCTTGAATCCTCACAGTGACAGCAGACATTGTAAAGCCCATTTTGCAGACTAAGGAGGCTCAAAGAGGCTAAGTAACTTGCTTAAGGTGGTATTATTATTAGACAGTGTTAAAGTCAGATTTTGTACACAGTTTCTCTATCTCCTAAGTTGTTCCCTGCTGCCTTCCTTCCTCCAGGCTGCCTCGCGTGGAATACAAACACAAATGCTTTGGAAACTGCCACACAGCTCTACAGTCTTGCGTGAACACTGCTTCCAACACAAATGTCTGAGAGCCCAGTTGGCTGTCTAAACACAAATGTGGGAAAGGGTCTCTCACCACTTGCTAGTACTGAAAAAGCAACTCCCCAGTTGGGCAAGAGGTACTTGAGCAGCCTTCCAAGGCACCATGAGTCTGTGCCACCTGTGAGCACTAATGTTCCTCTTTCTCCATCTTTGGGGGCTGCCCTAGGGAATGCTCAGCCTGCCTTTTGGCAGCTCCACAGACTTCTTCTTTCTGCTGCAGAGTGCTTTATATCAGGGGTGTCCAGGGCAGGAGCCAGAGAGGCGTATTGGTAATGTGATGCGATAATAGTGTATCAAATTCAAAACGCCACTTCTGCCAAAAGGAATTTAATTAAGCACAAAAGTGGGTTACTGCAATGAAATGCACATGTGTTCTTTAAAGTCATGCGTGCCTTTGGGTATTTGGAAAATACCCTAAATGCATGTTATTACAGGAATCCTGTTATCAGCCAGAAAGAAGGCTTTAGATCCTAGGTATATGGTTTGAAATATGTGAGCATCTTGAAACTTTGGTGTTAACGTGTCAGTTTATCTGCATGAAATAAACTGCATTTTGTGCCCAGGCCAAGACATAATCTTCCCCCTCACTAATCAAGATACAATGGACTTTTCTAGTTTAAAGTTTCAGCTTTGCTATCAAATCCAGACCAAGCTTTCCAAAGATCTAGACAGCTAAGAAAGTTGCTACTATTATTTTCGCTTAAAATATATATATATTTATTTATTTGGCTGTGCCAGGTCTTAGTTGCAGCACGCAGGATCTTCATTGCCGCATGTGGGCTCTTAGTTGTGGCATGCAGGATCTAGTTCCCTGACCAGGGATTGAACCCAGGCCCCCTGCATCGGAAGCATGGAATATTAACCACTGGACCACCAGGGAAATCCTTGTTTTCAATTTTAATAAGAGTATTAACTGCCTTTGAATACAAGCATTTATCATAGATTCATAAAAAGTCGTGAATGGTCTCATCCGGAGGGCTGTTAAAGGCCATCTAACTCAATCCCTTCTTTTGTAAGTGAGGAACTTGAGGTCCAGAAGGGTAACTAGCTCAGGATGGAACAGTGAGTCACTGGCAGACTGAGCCCATAACTCAGGCTGGTAGCACACAGCTCACAAAAATATCCTATTTGTGACTAGGTGACCCATTAGATTGCTATATATGTGATCAAGTCTCTTTGAAAAGTCACACATCCAGTGGAGAATGAATAACATGAATCTAGCTGGGGGGAAACATGGAATGTACACCAAATGAGGAACATTTTAATTTAAAAAGGGGGAAGAAATTATATTCTCCAAAAATATCAGTGTCATAAAAGACAAAGAAAGGCTGAGCAACTGTTTGTGATGAAAGGAGACAACTAAATGCATGCCTAGACAGGACTGTATTAGAGGAAGAAGTGCTAAAAAGGACATTATTGGGTTAATTGATAATTAAAATATAGACCATAAACTGGATAAAAGTATAAGTCACAGTTAAACTTATTAAGGTTGATAACTGTGCTCATAAAAGAGAATATCCTAATTCCTAGGAAATGGACAGTGAAGTATTTAAGGATAAATGAACATGACATGCAACTTACCCTCAATTTGATCAGAAAAAAATTTATATAGACAGATAGATAAAACAATTAAGGCAAAATTTCAACAATAGATAAACCTGGATATAGGCTATAGGAGTATTTTTGCTCTATTTTTATGTTTGAACTTATTCCAAATAATAAGTTAAAGAAAACTTAAGCCATGCAAATGATTACCACCAGCACCACAAAATTATAACCACTCTTCATTCAAGAGCAAAGGAGGGCATTTTAAGAACATCTCCAAAGATATAGAGTCATGACATCCTTCATGAATATTTACTACAAAACCAAAATCTCAATAAATGAAAGCAATGAGTAAAGTCACCTCAGAAGGCCTCCCAACTTGGTGTTTATGTCTTGATTTTGGGCTGGCACTACCCTTTCTGGGACTGCTGCCATTGCCCATTTTGTTATGATCTTTCATAGTGAGAAAAAAAAATAACTTCCTATTATCCTGAAAATTGCAATGAGAAAATTGATACCTACTGATTGCAGCAAAATAATTAACCCACATGTTTTCTCTTTAAACAAACAAAAAGCTAAAGGTTACATTTCTGGATATGAACAGGAAAATGGTCACATCAGGCCATGCTGAGGTTCTAATGAGGGAAGACAATGACCGTTTCCCTGGAGGCCTGAACAATCAGCTTCATGACACAGCTTCATTTATAGTCATTATTTACACTGACCCAGGATAGCAATAGCAGTGCCTGCTCATCCCAATGGAAAGCAAACCCTCTTCTCTGAATTTGCCATCTGATTCTGGGCAGTGCCTGTCAGTTGTCTTCTTCATGAGTCTATGCCAGTACTGACTGTCCACACAAACCATGTGGCATTGGTGTTCCCCAAAGATAAAAACAAATACTGGCCACCACTCCATATTCTTGGTACTTAGAGAATGTTCTCTGTTAACAGCAGGGTAGCTTTACTAAGTCATTCATGGATCATAAATTTATACCCAGTATATTTGGAGATATTGGCATGTGTTCTGTTCTGGAGAAGAAACTAAGTCCAGAGGCTGGGTCCTGCACTCAGGAAGCTTGTAATGGCACTGGAATTGCAAAGATCACGCAAGGCAACCACAGGCAGCCACACTGGCCGTGGGCCATAGAGCCCAAATGTTCTATGCACAAAAAAGAGTTGTAAATGCAGTAATCCTGGCACAGAAGGCACTAGCATAGCAATGTTTCTATCATATTGTTTAGTCACCAATGACTAGGTATGCCTAATCAAGCCAAATATGCTATATGCTCTCTTGCCTTCTGGTCTTTGTACATCCTGTTCCTTCTGCCTAGAACATTCTCTCCCACCCTCACCATCCAGTATCCACCTTGCACCCACCACACCACCTCCCTTTCTTTGGTTAATTCCTACAGCTCCTAACTTGGACGTTATCACGCTTGAAAAGCTTTCCTTGTCCCCTTCCTTCTCGGGCTGGGTCCTTCCTGTGTTCTCCCATTAAATTAGCCTTTATCGTGTTGCAAGGGGGACTCTAGGGTCAGACTGTTTGGGTTCAAATCCTGGGTCCCTCATCTACTAGCTTTGAGGCCTAAGTCAAGTTAGTCCCATGCATAACCCCTCTGTATCTCCTATGATTTATTCTCCCATTTAAGCTCTAGCCAATTCTCTATGAGAAGTGTTGCCCTCACTTCACAGCTGAGGAAACTGAGTCTCAGGCTACATAACTCAACCAATGTGACACACCTGGGGAACAGAGAGCCAAAGCCAAGTCTAGAGGATACTTAAGACGTCAGTTTTAAGCATCATCAGGAACTTTCTCAGTCAAGTGGTACTAAAAGTTCTGCTACTGTCAGGGAGGAGTCTTGGAAAAAGGATTGGGGACTGCCTTTCCAGAAGAGGTCAAGCAGAAGTGCCAAGAGATTGTGAGCTGAGACCCCCCGCCCCTGAGACTGTCCTCCAGGGAGGGAACCTCCAGGTGACAACTATTAGAAACTGTTTGATAGCCATTAGTTTAGTTTTTGTATCACATTTAGTGACACAGTTCAATTGTATTTATATTTTCATTTTCATTAGAAGTAGGGGAGAGAGATAAATTATGCTGACAGAGGGCCCTGATCACTCCTTCCTACAGGAGCCTGGAATATGTTCCCCATTTCCTAGAGAACAGAGATGATGAGAGTTACATAGAAATCCATGGGAAAGATATTCACAGTTGAAATAGGAGGCAGTAAAACAAAGAGCTTAAA
>NC_041222.1:16542691-16543517 GCF_002837175.3 Physeter macrocephalus | reverse complement strand
TCGGAGCCTGTGCTCCGCAACGGGAGAGGCCACAACAGTGAGAGGCCCGCGTACCAAAAAAAAAAAAAAAAAAATCACAAGACTGATCTCAGTTGAGCGTAATAATGATGAACAATAAAAATGTTTTCAGAGCAGAAAACATTTCCTCCCCAAAACCCATAACCCCAGTCTAACCACAGGCAAACATCAGTCAAACTCAAATGAGGGGCACTCTACCTAACCAGTACTCCTCAAACTGTCAAGGTCATCAAAAACAATGAAAGTCTGACAACTAAATATGACATGGGATCCTGGGACAGAACAAGGATATTAGGGAAAAGCTAGTGAAATCCAAATAAAGTGTAGAGCTTAGTTAATATAGTAATTAATGGCTAATAGTAATGTACTGATGTTGGTTTCTTAGTTGTGACAAGTGTACCACAGTGATGTAAGATGTTAACAACCAGGGAAACTGGATGAAGAGTTTACAGGAACTCTGTCATTTTTGCAACTTCTCTGTAAATCTAAAACTATTGTAAAAAATTGTTTAAGTTTGTTAAAAAGCAAATTGCCACAAGGCTTACTGAAACTGGCTCAGTGATATAATCAACTTCCAGGAGACAGCTTTGCAAAGGAGATAAATAATAATGGACTAGCCCAAAATCACAAGTTCAAATCCATCCTGGGACCTTAACAGTTGACTGACTTTAATACTCAATGAGGGCCTTCCCTGGTGGCGCAATGGTTAAGAATCCGCCTGCCAATGCAGGGGACACGGGTTCCAGCCCTGGTCTGGGGGGATCCCACATGCCTTGGAGAAACTAAGCCCGTGTGCCACAACTACTGA
>NC_041222.1:16513960-16541236 GCF_002837175.3 Physeter macrocephalus | reverse complement strand
ATGCGATAATAGTGTATCAAATTCAAAACGCCACTTCTGCCAAAAGGAATTTAATTAAGCACAAAAGTGGGTTACTGCAATGAAATGCACATGTGTTCTTTAAAGTCATGCGTGCCTTTGGGTATTTGGAAAATACCCTAAATGCATGTTATTACAGGAATCCTGTTATCAGCCAGAAAGAAGGCTTTAGATCCTAGGTATATGGTTTGAAATATGTGAGCATCTTGAAACTTTGGTGTTAACGTGTCAGTTTATCTGCATGAAATAAACTGCATTTTGTGCCCAGGCCAAGACATAATCTTCCCCCTCACTAATCAAGATACAATGGACTTTTCTAGTTTAAAGTTTCAGCTTTGCTATCAAATCCAGACCAAGCTTTCCAAAGATCTAGACAGCTAAGAAAGTTGCTACTATTATTTTCACTTTAAAAAATTTATTTATTTATTTGTCTGTGCCAGGTCTTAGTTGCAGCACGTGGGATCTTCGCTGCAGGATCTTCATTGCCACGTGTGGGCTCTTAGTTGCGGCATGAGGGATCTAGTTCCCTGACCAGGGATCGAAACCGGGCCCCCTGCATTGGAAGGATGGAGTCTTAACCACTGGACCACCAGGGAAATCCTTGTTCTCACTTTTAATAAGAGTATTAACTGCCTTTGAACGCAAGCATTTATCATAGATTCATAAAAAATCGTGAGTGGTCTCATCCAGAGGGCTATTAAAGACCATCTAACTCAATCCCTTCTTTTTGTAAGTGAGGAAATTGAGGCCCAGAAGGGTAACTAGCCCAGGATAGCACAGTGAGTCACTGGCAGGCTGAGCCCATAACTCAGGCTGGTGGCACACATCTCACAAAAATATCCTGTGTGGGACTAGGTGACCCATTAGGTTACTATATATGTGATCAAGTCTCTTTTAAAAGTCACACATCCAGTGGAGAGCGAATAACATGAATCTAGCTGGGGGGAAACATGGAATGTACACCAAATGAGGAACATTTTAATTTAAAAAGGGGGAAGAAATTATATTCTCGAAAAGTATCCGTGTCATAAAAGACAAAGAAAGGCTGAGCAAATATTTCTGATGAAAGGAGACAACTAAATGCATGCCTAGACAGGACTGTAACTAAAGGAGGAAGTGCTAAAAAGGACATTATTGGGTTAATTGATAATTGAAATATAGACCATAAACTGGATAAAAGTATGAGTCACAGTTAAACTTATTAAGGTTGATAACTGTGCTCATAAAAGAGAATAACCTAATCCTAGGAAATGGACAGTGAAGTATTTAAGGATAAATGAACATGACATGCAACTTACTCTCAATTTGATCAGAAAAAATTTTATATAGACAGACAGATAGATAAGACAATTAAGGCAAAATGTCAACAATAGATAAACCTGGATATAGGCTATAAGAGTGTTCTTTGCTCTATTTTTATGTTTGAAATTATTCCAAATAAAAAGTTACAGAAAATTTAAGCCATGCAAATGATTACCACCAGCACCACAAAATTATAACCACTCTTCATTCAAGAGCAAAGGAGGGCATTTTAAGAACATCTCCAAAAATATAGAGTCATGACATCCTTCATGCATATTTACTACAAAACCGAAATCTTAATAAATGAAAGCAATGAGTAGGGTCACCTCAGAAGGCCTCCCAACTTGGTGTTTATGTCTTGATTTTGGGCTGGCACTACCCCTTCTGGGACTGCTGCCATTTGCCCATTTTGTTATGATCTTTCATAGTGGAAAAAAAATAACTTTCTATTATCCTGAAAATTACAATGAGAAAATTGATACCTACTGATTGCAGCAAAATAATTAACCCACATGTTTTCTCTTTAAAAAACCAAAAAGCTAAAGGTTACATTTCTGGATATGAATAGGAAAATGGTCACATCAGGCCATGCTGAGGTTCTAATGAGGGAAGACAATGACCGTTTCCCTGGAGGCCTGAACAATCAGCTTCATGACACAGCTTCATTTATAGTCATTATTTACACTGACCCAGGATAGCAATAGCAGTGCCTGCTCATCCCAATGGAAAGCAAACCCTCTTCTCTGAATTTGCCATCTGATTCTGGGCAGTGCCTGTCAGTTGTCTTCTTCATGAGTCTATGCCAGTACTGACTGTCCACACAAACCATGTGGCATTGGTGTTCCCCAAAGATAAAAACAAATACTGGCCACCACTCCATATTCTTGGTACTTAGAGAATGTTCTCTGTTAACAGCAGGGTAGCTTTACTAAGTCATTCATGGATCATAAATTTATACCCAGTATATTTGGAGATATTGGCATGTGTTCTGTTCTGGAGAAGAAACTAAGTCCAGAGGCTGGGTCCTGCACTCAGGAAGCTTGTAATGGCACTGGAATTGCAAAGATCACGCAAGGCAACCACAGGCAGCCACACTGGCCGTGGGCCATAGAGCCCAAATGTTCTATGCACAAAAAAGAGTTGTAAATGCAGTAATCCTGGCACAGAAGGCACTAGCATAGCAATGTTTCTATCATATTGTTTAGTCACCAATGACTAGGTATGCCTAATCAAGCCAAATATGCTATATGCTCTCTTGCCTTCTGGTCTTTGTACATCCTGTTCCTTCTGCCTAGAACATTCTCTCCCACCCTCACCATCCAGTATCCACCTTGCACCCACCACACCACCTCCCTTTCTTTGGTTAATTCCTACAGCTCCTAACTTGGACGTTATCACGCTTGAAAAGCTTTCCTTGTCCCCTTCCTTCTCGGGCTGGGTCCTTCCTGTGTTCTCCCATTAAATTAGCCTTTATCGTGTTGCAAGGGGGACTCTAGGGTCAGACTGTTTGGGTTCAAATCCTGGGTCCCTCATCTACTAGCTTTGAGGCCTAAGTCAAGTTAGTCCCATGCATAACCCCTCTGTATCTCCTATGATTTATTCTCCCATTTAAGCTCTAGCCAATTCTCTATGAGAAGTGTTGCCCTCACTTCACAGCTGAGGAAACTGAGTCTCAGGCTACATAACTCAACCAATGTGACACACCTGGGGAACAGAGAGCCAAAGCCAAGTCTAGAGGATACTTAAGACGTCAGTTTTAAGCATCATCAGGAACTTTCTCAGTCAAGTGGTACTAAAAGTTCTGCTACTGTCAGGGAGGAGTCTTGGAAAAAGGATTGGGGACTGCCTTTCCAGAAGAGGTCAAGCAGAAGTGCCAAGAGATTGTGAGCTGAGACCCCCCGCCCCTGAGACTGTCCTCCAGGGAGGGAACCTCCAGGTGACAACTATTAGAAACTGTTTGATAGCCATTAGTTTAGTTTTTGTATAACATTTAGTGACACAGTTCAATTGTATTTATATTTTCATTTTCATTAGAAGTAGGGGAGAGAGATAAATTATGCTGACAGAGGGCCCTGATCACTCCTTCCTACAGGAGCCTGGAATATGTTCCCCATTTCCTAGAGAACAGAGATGATGAGAGTTACATAGAAATCCATGGGAAAGATATTCACAGTTGAAATAGGAGGCAGTAAAACAAAGAGCTTAAATCATGGGTTTTGAAATCAGAGCTGATCCAGCTTCTTCATAACTGTGTGACCTTGGGAAATAAAACTTAGGAACTCACGTTTTCTCTAGAGTTAAGCTAAGTATTCCAAGTCAAACAGGGGTGTCAGCCAGATATCAAAGAAGAGGAAAGAGAGGTGTGCAAGGATGAGGGGGCAGTGTGTATAAAGACAGTTTATCCTGTCTGCCTGATAACATCTCTAAGTGGTGCGAGAAGAACCCCACCCCTGTTTATCATGATGCATCCACTTCTACTTCACAGTTGACCCAAAATCCTTCTCTGGTAAACATGTTGCTGTAATTTCATCTCAGCTATTTGTTTAGAGGTTTTGAGTGCTAAATTTTGATTTTGAGGTTAAATTATCCTTTAAAAATAGTTTCAAGATGCCTTAACTTGTGCAGTAACTAAAAGGGAATAGCTGTTTTAGTGTCGTAAGCGTCTCTAATTAAACACTAGGATCTTCTTTCAAAAGACTTTCTTCCATCAGTAATATATCTCGAGATCTATATTTTAATCATTCTCATTTTCTATACTTTCAGAATCACTGTTATTCACCACTGATAGAAGGGAATCCAATGTCTTTGTTGGTTTGATATATAATCTCATTTTCTGAAAGCTGGTTCATAGATCCTAAGGACCAGCAAATGATCAGTACATGATCAGTAATGGTAATAAGAAAGGCTGCACGAGGAAGGCAATCTAAAGTGAGGCTTCTGGGAATGGAGTCACATGGTGGGCTTGGACCAATGGGTGAACATTGCTGGGCAGGAAGTTGTCAGAGATATACCAGACAGCCCCTGGCAGGCAGAATTCAGGCTTGATTTCGATGGCATGGGCCAGGCTCCTGTATGTGATAGGAGCCTCTAGGAAGTTGGCATATTCCACTAAGCCTGTGTTAGTGCCTTTAGTAAAAGTGTCACTTGTTACTCCTGGGCAGGTGGGTGGGATGGGGTAGTTTGAGAACCACTGAGTCCATCTACCTTCCAATAGCATCAACTGAGTAAATTAAAGAAACTACATGAGTAACAAAATATTTCATTTCTTCATAATTACCCATATTTTAGCAATACGATTACAGAATATTACAATTATAAAAGCATGGAAACATTTTAATTTTTAATTGTAATATAGAAACAGTTTTGATATGTAAGATGTTTCAATTATTAGGTAACTAGGCAGCATCCCTGGTGTTGCCGGCACAACTCTTTTTCTATCGTTAAATATATAAGCACTCGCTCAAATTTACCATCAGTTTTCTACATAGAGGTGCCCCTGAGAGAAAAAGTCCCATCATAATCAACGTCCATAGTCTGAGCTATCTGTCAGGTGATCATTGACTTCGGTTCATACTTGAAAGGATTATTCGCCTTCTCTGTCCACAGCTTAGGAATCCTGGACTATGACTGCCTGCTTCTATGAGCTGCCACACTAAGGCCTCTCCAAGAGAAGGCCATGAATGCCACGTGGCCTATATTTTGAGTCAGATCCACCCAGCTATGGTTTTGAATTTGACAACAATTTCCAATCACACCCACAAGACACATTTAGAGGGGGACAAAAGAGAAAATTAATTTTATTCATACAAATATTATTAGGTTAATAAAGTTTGTTTATAGCTTTTGTCCTCCCTCGTCATGAACTGTTGGGACACAACAATTGTACTTAATGAAACAGCAAACTTAGACTCTCAAGACTATTTACTTCTTATTGTAAAAGCAGTAACAACATTGAAGGAAATTTTAAAGAAGAAAAATCATCTCTAATCCCAACACTCCATCAAAAAAATTTATTTTCACTCTAACCCCATTCCTACCTTTAGTTTACAGAATTGCAATCATAGAACACAAAAATTATTCACTTCACTCTCAACTGCAAATATTTTCAATGCTGATATGTAATTTTTATTCTTTATTTCATTTTTTGGTACAAAATTTACAGTATTTTCTGCCTGCACAGTTCATCAAATACTGTAACTTTCTTAGTCCGTCCTCTAGTAATTTGAACACTTGATTTGTTTCCAATTCTGTGTTATTTCAAAACAAGCTACAACAAATTAACATGGAGGTATAGTTTTTCCTTAAAATAAATGCCCAGAACTGAGACTTGTTAGATGCAGGTGATTTGGCTTTTACTCAAACCATTTGTTAGCAGCTTGGATGAGCCCCTGGTGGAAATCTTTGCCAGTTCTCCTCTCCTCAGTCTCGGACATGACTTCTCTGAGCTCTTAAAGTCCTCTTGGCTCTCCTGCTCCCCTTTCACTCCCAGACCCAACCCAGGCAAATGAAGGATGCTAACCAGCATTTTAACAGTTGGCTAAGCAAATCCCAGGCAACTTCACACTTCATTACCTTATCTCCACTCTCCTTTCTTCCTAAAGAAATGCCATTTCGTATAAGGAATGAGGTGTGTATAAGCCTCAGTTGTTTGGATGCACTTTTAAAAATTCACAACTGTGGCAACCTAGCAAGTTATCTGAACTACAGATGTGACTGACACACCCATGGGGCTAATTCTACTCCACACATATTGAATAGGGTTTGATGAGGAGCAAAGAAGATAAAATATGGGAAAGTATTTTCTAAATAGCAAAGGAACATGCAGAAAGTATACATACTATTAAGCACACCTAAACCTAAATTTACCTTTACATGTGTGGCATAATGGGAAATATAAATATATATTGGGTCTTTGTCTCTATTTCCTGGCACAGAGCTCCTAAAACACTAGGAATTTCCTGAGGATAGGATAGGAGTGTCTTCTGTTATTCATAACAAGCTACTTTAGACTGTATCTAAGTTTACGATAATGAGGTGACTCTCTAGAGGACCCTGGATATCTTCAGGATAGAGGATGGTTGGTGGAAAGACCAAGCCATGCTTAGAGGGCTGGAACTTTCATCCCTTACTCTTACCTACCAGGAGGGGAAAGGGGGCTAGAGATTGAGTTCAATCACCAAGGGCCAATGATTTAGTCAATCAGGCCTACAAAAAGAAACTTTCAAAAAACTCTAAAATACAGGTTCAGAGAATTTCTGGGTTGGTGAATACATGGAGGTGCTGGGGGGGGTGTATACCTGGAGAGGACATGGAATCTCTTCCCACATACCTTACTCTATATACCTCTTCCATTTGGCTGTTCCTGAATTTTATTCTTAATGATAACCCAGGAATAGTTAAGTAAAGAGCTTTCCTGAGTCCTGTGAGTCATTCTGGCAATTTATCAAATCTGAGGGAAGGTTGTGGGAACCCCCAAATTTGTAGTTTGCCAATCAGAAATGTGGGTAGCCTGGACAACCCATTTTCAGCTGGTGTCTGCAGTAGGGGCAGTCTTGTGGGACTAAACCCTTTAACTAATGGGATCTGACACTAACTCCAGGTAGAGACTGTCATAATTGAATTGAATTCTTGGACACCCAGTTGGTGTCTGGATAACTGCAGAACTGATATTGGAAAAGACACCACATATTTGGTATTGAGGGAAAAAAACTTCTCAACCTGACTCATCTGGTAATCCTGTTAAAATGCAGATTCTAATCCAGAGCAAAGCCTTTCCTACTCACAGGGATGGTCCATGGATCTGCAGCATTGGCATCACTTGGGAGCATATTAGAAATGCAGAATCTCAGACTCCATCCCAGACCTACTCAACCAGAATCTGCATTTTAACAAGATCCCGGGGCTTCCCTGGTGGTGCAGTGGTTAAGAATCCGCCTGCCAATGCAGGGGACACGGGTTCAAGCCCTGGTGCAGGAAGATCCCACATGCCAAGGAGCAACTAAGCCTGTGCGCCACAACTACTGAGCCTGCGCTCTAGAGCCCACGAGCCACAACTCCTGAGCCCGTGTGCCACAACTACTGAAGCCCACGTGCCTAGAGCCCATGCTCCGCAACAAGAGAAGCTACCGCAATGAGAAGCCCATGCATCACAACAAAGAGTAGCCCCCGCTTGCCGCAACTAGAGAAAGCCCGCGCACAGCAATGAAGACCCAACACAGCCAAAAATAAATTAAAAAACAAAACAAAACAAAAAAACCAAGATCCCACAGTGAGTCATATGCACGGTAAAGTTTGAGAAGAACTGGTGTGAGTCTCAGTTTTCTTGTTCCTAAATGCTTTGTAACTGACACACAGTACACACTCAGTGAGTGGAAGTTACTATAGACTTTGCTCTGGGTTCAGAGTTTAGATTTAAAAAAGCATTCCTTATAACTGAACAAAAAGTAACTGCTGGTAGGTTTGAGGTTTGTAAGCAGGTGCAGGGATGGGCTGTACGCTAGATGCTCTGAGCAGGCCCTACAGACGTAGTACAGCACTGCAGAAGTAGCTTCTTGGCTGGCCAGGAGAGGGGCTATCCAGCAGAGCTTTTAAGCAGAATACCAATAATGTCCTTCTTAAGAACAGCCTCAGGACTCTGTGAGGTGAAATCAGGTTGCAGCTATCATACCTGAGACATCAGCTCATACCATGAGTCCCTAGGAAGGCAGAGCTGGATAGAGGCGAGCTCAAGCCTCTCACCCATTCCCTCAAACCAGGCCCTATACCAAGACCAGTGGAAGGCACACTCTCACTATGCAAGCCCTTTCAGCTGCAATTCAGGACTTCCAGAAGCATCTGTCTCATAATGATCTCTATTTTCATTACAATAATCTTTTGGGGGAAATGTTTTTCCAGAGTTAAATTTAGAAAATAATTGGTGCAGTCAACTGTAATCTAAAGCTTTAGAACCATAGCCTTTAGCCTAACCTACTACATACACACCTGGGCCATGTGATCCCCCACCAGCTGTCTCAGCCCCACCCAAAATTAAGGGCCCATCTTATGTTGAAGCAAGAGGGATTTAAGCCTCAGCTCAAAAATAGGAAACATCAACTATCCTCTGTCTTCTCCATGCCTTGACTTTGAACCCACTGTGATGACAGAGTCAGACAAGCATGGTTTCAGTGCTGGGTTTGCCTGTTCTTACTGTATGTCCCGTGGAAAGTTACTTCACCTTTTTGTAACTCAGTTTATCTCACCTAATAAAACAAAGACAACAGTAACTATCTCATAAGATCACTGTAAGATTTTTTTTTAATAAATTTATTTATTTTATTTTGTTTTTGGCCGTGTTGGGTCTTCGTTGCTGCACGCCGGCTTTTCTCTGGTTGCAGCGAGTGGGGGCTACTCTTCACTGTGGTGCGCAGGCTTCTCACTGTGGTGGCTTCTCCCACTGGGAGCATGGGCTCTAGATGCGCGGGCTTCAGTGGTTGTGGCACACAGGCTCAGTAGTTGTGGCTCGTGGGCTCTAGAGCGCAGGCTCAGTAGTTGTGGCGCCTGGGCCTACTTGCTCCACAGCATGTGGGATCCTCCCGGATCAGGGCTCGAACCCGTGTCTCCTGCATTGGCAGGCGGATTCCCAACCACTGCGCCATCAAGATCTTTGTAAGATTTTATAAGAAAACATAATTATAGTAGCTAACACTTAGGGAGTAAAATGAGCCAGGTTCTGTGCATAGCACATTATGTAGATTAATTCATTCATTTGATGCATATTTATTGACTACCTACCATGTTATTGGGCACTGTTTGCTGTGGTCTGGAATAATAATAGTTAATTCTATTGAACATTTCCTATGTGCCAGGCACATTCAAAGCAAGTTATTTCTTTTTTTAAAATACCATCTTTATTGAGGTATAATTGGTATACAAAAAAAACTTCACATCACTAATGTATACAATTTGGTGAATCTGTACATATGTATACACCCATGTTATCATCACCACAATACAGGTAGTAAACATATCCATCACCTGCCAAAGTTTTCCTGTGTCCATCTGTTTGATAAACATGTTATTTTTCAACAGTTCAAATTTCTAAACAGGTTAAATCTTCACAGTAGTCCTCTGACTTTCTTCAATCCTCTCACAATAATCCAATGAAGAGGTAATATATTATTTTCCCCATTCCCCCAAAATGGGGAAACTGAGGCATAAAGGGTAAATAACTTGCCCAAAGTCACACAGCTAGTAAATGGAGAACTCCAAAGATCATACTCCAAACTACTGGGGTATGCTATATGATGTACGAGGTTAAACTGTATGAAATCACCAATATTCCAGCATTACTGATCCTTGCAAACAGTAATTCTATATGTTTTCACCAATACCTTTTTAAGGGGATTTTGTAGAGTCTGAAATATAAGCAACCTTCAATAAAATGTCTTCTGTGTTCTCTTTTATTTTTTGTTTTGTTTTGCTTTACTTTTTTCATTAGAACAGTCCTGTTATATTGCCAAGACTCAGTCTCAACTTTGTGCCTCGGATCTACTATCAAGCCTCTGTCCTGCTCCATGTCCCTGAATTGAGTCCTGGGGATGGGTTTATACCCTGTTCTAGCCCATCAGACCTCTTGACTCTGCCCTCAGGAACCAGTATCCCTAGGACCTTGTATTAATACTAATACCACAGTAATATGAATATGAAGAAATCATATGTAGTGAGTGCTTGCTCTGTAGCAGGCCCTATTCTAAGACTCTTACATGCATTTGTGCATTTAATCCTAATAACAATCCTATCAAGTAAATGCTATTAGTTTTCCCTCTTCATAGATTAAAAAAAATAAGGTAAAGAGAAGTTAGATGATTTGGCCACATTTGCTCCCTTCAGATAGATCTCCCTGTCCAGCTGCATTTCCAGACATCGCTTCTCCCAGATTTTTATCCTCCATCACTCTGATCATCTGCCTACCTAGACCCCTATGTTTCCA
Organism: Physeter macrocephalus; assembly: GCF_002837175.3. Taxonomy (NCBI): domain Eukaryota; kingdom Metazoa; phylum Chordata; class Mammalia; order Artiodactyla; family Physeteridae; genus Physeter; species Physeter macrocephalus. Next base: position 16,530,948 of record NC_041222.1, on the reverse strand, counting down.
GGTACCACCTGCTCTCTCCCAGACCCCCTTTCCACTTTTGCCTTTTTCTTTCTGTATCTCATTCTGCTGGCCACCCTGGGTGTCCTTGAGAACCATCCCTGGCTCCTGCCTCGCCCCACTTGTCCAGTCTAGGGCACAGTCCAGACCCCTTATCAAACCAAACCCTGAGCAGTTACCAAAACCTACCCAGTCTTGTCCTGAGTAATTCTTCAGGACTTAGGATCCTTGTAACTTTCACAGATTAAAGCTAAAATGTAAAATGTTCTAAAGGCTTTGGGGAATAAAGGAGATAGGCCAATTTTTAAAAGAAGACTCAACAGCCCAGATGTACTCTAAACAATTAAGGATACAATATATTCCTGGAGGAAACTAAAGCATTTTTAATTATTTCATCCATCTTTCCATTGACAGATGTCTATGCCATACCAGGCTCAAAACAAAGTGCTGGAGACACTAAGATAAATAATAAAACACAATGACCATCCTTTTGGAATTCCCAATCTAGTGTGGGCAGACAGATCTTTGAACAAAGCGTTCCTACCTAGTGTGTTAAGTGCATTAATAGAAGGGGACACAAGGAGGCTGGAGGGCCAAGAGAGAAAGTAAACAACTTTGTGGGACACCAAGGGAGATAACTCCAGGGGCCAGTCCTTGAAGACGAGAAGGGGCTACCTACCTAACTACCAGGCAGGAAAGAGAGAAGACCATGTAGGCATTAGAGAAGGATAGTCCAGGCAGAAGAAACAGCATGAGCAAGGATGGAGAAGTGAGGAACTAGAGTGATCTAGGTAATACAGTGAAGCTAGAACCTAGAGCCAAAGAAGGTAGAGCTAAGAAGCCAGCAGGAGCCAGATCATGGTGGGCTTTGTGCCATTGACCAAGAGGCTTAAGGATGATGGAGAGAGAGTCTTTTCAAACAGGGCAGTTAAACTGCCAGATCTGGGCTTGGGAATGGCCATGTCAGCAGCATGGAAGGTAAATGAGAGGGAGAGACTTTGAAAGTCATAGGAATAGTTCAGTCAGGGGGTGAGGACAAGACAAAAGCCTGGACTGTGGCTCTGGCTGTGAGATGGAGGGGAAGGGACAGAGAGGCGAACTCTAGAGGATAGAATACACCAGTAATAGTACCCACTGGGTGGAGCATGAGTGAACGGAGGAATCTGTAAAACCTCTCTTTTATTGCCTATGAATACCCCTCTATTTAAAGGGGGATAATTTGGTAAATTAATTGTAATCACTGGAATAAAAAAATCAATCATTAGCCACTAAGCAGTGGTTATCTATTGCTGCAAACCAATTACCCCAACACTTAGTGGCTTAAAACAACAAATATCAGGTTGGCCAAAATGTTCGTTTGGGTTTTTCCATAACATCTTATGGAATAATATTTATTATCTCACAGGTCAGGTATTCACGAGCAGCTTAGCTGAGGGGTTCTAACTTAGAAACTTGCAGTCAAGATGTCATCCATGCTACAGTCACCTGCAGCTTGACTGAAGCTGGAGGGTCCATGTCCAAGATGGCTCACTCATATGGCTGTTGTTGGCTAGACGTGTAAGTTCCTTTCTGGTTGTTGGCAGGAGGCCTCGGTTCCTTGCTATATGAAAACTCCAGAGCAAGTTTTCCTAGGCTTAAAAGTGACATATTATCATTTCCAGAATATTCTATTGGTTTACCCAGGTCAGCCCTATTCAGTGTAGGAGGGGACTACATATGGCATGAATACCAGCAGGTGAAACTAATATGGGCCATTGTGGAGACTTGCCAGCACACCCTCGATTTCAGAGAAGTAAGTTATCATCATTAACCCATTTTACAGGTGGAGCAGCAGAGGTTAAGTGTGAAGATAATGTAGTGTGGTGGAAAGAGCACCTGTTCAGGAGTCAGATGGCTGAACCTCAAATCTAGTGTTATATGTGTGACCCCGAGGAAGTCACTTTACTTCTCAGGCCTCAAATTCAACTAAAATATCAAGCTAGCAAGTTTACTTCCCAGGAGAAGAATATTGGGGCCTGATATTTGGGAACCTTGAATGCCAGCAGAAGAGGCTGAGTTGAGTAGTGGGCAGTTGGTGAGTCTTAAAGGTTTTTAAATTTAGAAATGCAGAGCAAAATCATATATTTTGAGGAATTCTCTGGAAGCAGTATGGAGAATTAAGTAGAGGGACTGAGACAAGACGTAAGCAGACCAGTGATACAAAAGATTCAGGAATGAGGTACAGGAACCCATTCTCAGCTGGTTCTGTTAGGAATGAAAGTACACAATCAGAAGGGCTCGGGAACCCACCCATCACATCACTGCCCTATTTCTATCTGTGCAGCATTTACAAGGAAAGACCTACTTATGGTCCACAAGATTGTTAATCTCTATCCTCTCTTTGCTTTTTTTCTGAAATGACAACCTGTGTCCTTACTCTTTGCCTTAGGACCCAGGATCCACTGAAGGCTACAAAACCAACAGAAAGACAGGGGCTATAAACAAGGTTGTCTCCATTAGATGGTCTGCATTTCACTGTATTTCATTTCATTTCACTGGTCAGACTCAGTGAGGGCTTTTACTCTAGTCATTAAAACATTAAAAATAACACAATTCTAAATAGCAAAGTAGGATATGTTCATCACCCTGGCAGAGAGAGAAGAAGAAAGGAAAAATAAAAGGCTGGAGTCTGGTATCCACTGAAAATATATCTGTTCTTTTTTTCCTTTCTGAATTCAGAAAGAGTTTCAGTATTTGCTATGTACAAAGAGCCAAAACAAGAGCTGATAGGGTACATGTTTTAAAGACATAATGAACACAAATATGAGTTCAGAACTAAAGCCTTCACTGAGAGCATGGCTAATATTATCAGTTTAAGTATTCTTTTATTTGTAGTGTACATAGGGTGGGGGGATATAAGCTGCTTTAATAGCTTCTCTTTGAATAACAGGAATGTCTTCTACTAAATGTAACTCTAAAAGATTAGAGAAGAGCCATAAAAAATAATTTTAACAGCCATGATCCCCTGTCCTCCCACTTAAATAAACTCTGTCTATTCTATTAATTATTGTATTATACCATAAGCTACAGAGCTAGGAAACTCCCACTCTTTCCAGACTCACTCATGCACAGAACGTTTGTGATTGACGGACCAGTGAGGCTGAAATGTGTAAATGGAGATGAAACATTCCAAGATTAAACATCTCCCAGGTACGGGACTGGCACGTTTTCAGCATCTTAAGCTTGGCCAAGCTCTGCAGGGATGAGTATTCAAGGAAAGATGCTTGGTCTCAACCAGAGACTAGAATAACCCCTCCCCTTCCTGAACCTCTAATTATACCCCCAAAACTTCCTCTTTCATGATCTATACTGATTTACTCAACAAATTGTGACAGAGCCTGGAAAACCCACTCTTACACAGGTCCTGAGGAGATATACTGTTAGTTAAGAAGGGGTTCAAGATCAGAGGAACTTAGCATCTGGGACAGTGTTTCTAAACCCTGAATGCACATTAAAATTACCTAAGGCTTTAAATAATTCCTAATGGGCCCCGCTGCTAACTAATTAAATTATAATCACTGGGGCGAAGCCCAAAGAGGAGCCAAAGTTGAGAATCACTAGGAAAGAGACAGACAAATAGATCATTGTCATACACTGTTACTGAGGAAAGTAAAAAGATCTATTAGACCCTTAAGCAAGGATCCCATCCCAACTTTGAGGGAGTCACAGGTTGGCTGGAAGGCACCTGACATCTTGTATTATACTTGAAGAGAAAAGGAGATAACAGAGGAAGGCAGGGTAAGGAATGAGGGTTGAGGGAGCAGTGTGTGCAGAATGAGAGATAGTACGACATTCTCTAGAATTACAAGCTGTGTAGTATGGCTGGAACAAAGGGTTCTATGGGAGAGAGATAAGTGGTAAGACATGAGACTAAAGAAATAGACAGGAATCAAACTGTTATTCATCCTTGATCCTTGACCTTGTCAGGTATATCCAAATAAGGAGTTTGCACTTTACACTGAAGGCCATGGGGATTAATGAAGGATTCTGGTTGGGGAATAAATATCTCAACCAGATTTCTATTTTAGAATCACCTATGCTAGCAAATGAGGAGAAGTGATAAATGGAGGGCAAGTGTCTGAGAAGGGGTGAGGAATAGAGGAATAAGGACAGTTAAGACACTGGTGATACAGAGAAGACAGATGATGTGGGACTGAACCATGGCAGAGAGGACAGAGAAAGAAAAGATTTGAGAGACAATAATGGCAGAATAAATGAAACTTAGTGATTGATTAGATGTGAAAGTAAAACAAAGAGAAGGCTGACTCCCAGCTTCCTGGCCTGGGTGGCCAGATGCCTGGAAGAGCAGCAAGAGTAGAGGGGGGATTACTTTAATCTTCTGGCATCCTGTCCTGCTGTGGCTCCTGCCATCCTTTCTCTTTGACCATTTCACGACCTAGTCATGCCTTCCACTGGCATTTGAGGGAAGGACATAGAGACTTTATTTCTGTTGATGATACAACGATGGAAACCTATGAATATATTACTTTACAAGGCTTTTGGTCCTTTGAAAGAGTTTATTACAGCCCAGTCCTTACCAGGGTCTCACTATCATCAGCTAGGTCAGGTATGTTCTCTCTCCCAGTTCTTATTCCAGACTAGGTGAGAAAACACTCCAGAGATCTCTGAGAGTCTATCAACCCAGGCTAGGAAAGCTGAGGGACAGACAACTAGTTTCTCCTATCCATAAGCAGGATGGAAGAACTGCAAGAGAATGAGTGGTTACCTCCTCTTTAGCCTTGCTCCAATCAGGAGCATTAGATTTTGGGAGCTCAGATGATGCAGAGAATGAAAAGAAAAACACAAAATTATAACTGGTTTTAAAGATTAAAAGATTGCCTGATACTTTATGACCTGTAATTTCACTCCTAGGTATACCCCTAAAAGAAAAGCATATATTTCATCACCAAAAGGCATATACTAGAGTGTTCATAAGCAGTATTATTAGTAAAGCCAAAAGCAGAAAATTACCCAGATGTCCATCGTAATATAATGGATAAATAAATTATAGTAGCCTCCTTACCCACGGTTTTGTTTTCACAGTTTCACTTACCAGTGGTCAACCCCCGTCTGAAAATATTAAATGGGAAATTCAGGAAATAAGTAATTAATAAGTTTTCAACTGCACACCGTTCTGAGTTGCATGATGAAATCTCACACCATCCCATTCCATCTTGCCTGGGATCCCCAACCATTGATGTCTACTGCTGACATCCAACCATTGACATCAACATGGCTTCATGATCCAGGATCACCCAAAGCAGATGATCCTCCTTCTGACATATTGTCAGAAGATAAATAATAGCCTAACACTATGTCATAATGCCTATTTCATTCACTTCACTTCATCTCATCGCATAGGCATTTTATCATCGCACATCATCACAAGAAGAAGGGTGAGTACAGTACAATAAGATATTTTGAGAGAGTGAGACCACATTCACATAACCTTTATTACAGAATATTGTTATAATTGTTCTCTTTTTAATTTTTAATTTTTTTAATTTTTATTTTATATTGGACTATAGTTGACTTACAATGTTGTGTTAGTTTCAGGTGTATAGCAAAGTGATTCAGTTATACGTATTCATATATCTATTATTTTTCAAATTCTTTTCCCATTTAGTTTATTACAGAATACTGAGCAGAGTTCCCTGTGCTATACAGTAGGTCCTTGTTGATTATCTATTTTGAATATAATTGTGTGTACATGTCAACCCCAAAATCCCAATTTATCCCTCCCCCCAACCTTTCCCCTTTGGTAACCATAAGTTTGTTTTCTAAGTCTGTGAGTCTGTTTCTGTTTTCTAAATAAGTTCATTTGAATCATTTTTTAGATTCTGCACATAAGCAATATCATGATATTTGTCTTTCTCTGTCTGACTTACTTCACTTAGTATGATAATCTCTAGGTCCATCCATATTGCTACAAATGGCATTATTTCATTTTTTTTAATGGATGAGTAATATTCCATTGTATATATGTACCACATCTTATTTATCCATTCATCTGTTGATGGACAGTTGATTCCATGTCTTGGCTATTATAAACTGCACTGCAATGAACACTGGAGTGCATGTATCCTTTCAAACTATGGTTTTCTCTGGATATATGCCCAGGAGTGGGATTGCTGGATCATATGGTAGCTCTATTATTCGTTTTTAAAGGAACCTCCATACTGTTATCCATAGTGGTCGTACCAATTTACATTTCCACCAACAGTGTAGGAGGGTTCCCTTTTCTCTACACTCTCTCCAGCATCTATTGTTTGTAGATTTTTGATGATGGCCATTCTGCCTGGTGTAAGGTGATATCTCACTGTAGTTTTGATTTGCATTTCTCTAATAACTAGTAATGTTGAGCATCTTTTCATGTGCCTATCGGCCATCTATATGTCTTCTCTGGAGAAATGTCTATCTAGGTTTTCTGCCCATTTTTTGATTGGATTTTTTTCTTTTTTGATATTGAGCTGCATGAGATGTTTGTAAATTTTGGAGATTAATTCCTTGTCGGTCACATCATTTGCAAATATTTTCTCCCAATCTGTGGGTTGTCTTTTCATTTTGTTTATGGTTTCCTTTGCTGTGCAAAAGCTTTTGAGTTTAATTAGGCCCCGTTTGTTTTATTTATTTTTTTATTTCCATTACTCTAGGAGACAGACTGTAAAAGATATTGCTGCAATTTATGTCAAAGAGTGTTCTGCCTATGTTTTCCTCTAAGAGTTTTATAGTATCCGGTCTTACATTTAGGTCTTTAATCCATTTTGCGTTTATTTTTGTGTATGGTGTTAGAGAATGTTCTAATTTATAAACATATCTAAGGAGGCAAAAGACCTGTACTCCGAAAACTATAAGATGCTGATGAAAGAAACCAAAGGTGACACAAACAGATGGAGAGGTATACCATGTTCCTGGATTGGAAGAATCAATATTGTCAAAATGACTATACTACCCGAGGCGGTCTACAGATTCAGTGCAATCCCTATCAAATTACCAATGGCATATTTCACAGAACTAGAACCAAAAAATTTTAAATTTGTACGGAGACACAAATGACCCCAAAGAGCCAAAGCAATTTTGAAAAAGAAAAACGTAACTGGAGGAATCAGGCTCCCTGACTTCAGACTATACTACAAAGCTACAGTAATCAAAACAGAAATATAGATTAATGGAACAGGATAGAAAGCCCAGAAATAAACCCACACACCTATGGTCAATTAATCTACAGCAAAGGAGGCAAGACTATACAATGGAAAAAAGACGGTCTCTTTAATTGTTCTTTTTATCATTGTTGTTAATCTCTTTTTGTGCCTAATCTATAGATTAAATTTTGTCATAGGTATGTATGTATAGGAGAAAAACATAGTATATATAGGATTTGTTACTATCCACAGTCTCAGGGATCCACTGGGGTTCTTGGAATGTACCCCCCTCACAGATAAGGGGGGACCTATTGTAATGATCTGCAATTACACAAAACAATATGGATAAATCTCAAGAGTATAATGTGAAGCAAAAGGTATCAAGACACAAAAGAGTATATACTACATGATTCCATTTATAAAAAGTATATAAATAAGACAATATAGAAATAAGACAATATATAATAAGTCATAAGGATCATGACTGGGGGACTGGGGTCAAGGGTGGTAAATAGCGGCTGGAAGGCCAAGCCAGGATAGCTTCTAGAGTGCTAGTCAGGTTCTCTTTCTTGACCTGGGTGCTGATTACATGAGTGTGTTTAGTTTGTGAAAAGTCATTGAGCCACACATGAGTAACATGTATATATTATTATTCAAGAAAAAGTATTTTAAAAATCCTTAGCTGGGGGCTTCCCTGGTGGCGCAGTGGTTGAGAGTCCACCTGCCGATGCAGGTACACAGGTTTGTGCCCCGGTCCGGGAAGATCCCACATGCCATGGAGCGGCTAGGCCCGTGAGCCATGGCCGCTGAGCCTGCACATCCAGAGCCTGTGCTCCGCAACGGGAGAGGCCACAACAGTGAGAGGCCCGTCTATAGCTGGGTTTTTCTTACCCTTATTTTGATAAATGAAATTAAGAATCCTATAAGTGGGGAAAAATAGGGGGAAAGGATAATGAGTTCAATATTTGGTACTCTGAGTTTCAGATGTCTAAGAAATGCTAAAGCAATGGTATACTGTAGACATTAGTTGAATGAGCTGGTTTCTCAGAAGAATGATTTGTACAAGAGCTTCATGGAAACGAAAAGGGAAGTCGTTCTTCCTCTCTTTTTGAAAATACACTTCACAGAACCAGCACAGAAAGTTAATTAATTATCCCTTTAACATCAACGTTTGCCTCTGAGTAAATCTCCTTCTTTTTCTGTTCCTCACACGTGTTTCTGCAGCAGTGTTTTCCTGACGACAACTGATCCTAGTTGGCAAGGGGCTCGCTATTTTTAACTATTATGTACATACTCTCATTGCATACACAGCTATTCTAAATTCTTCATGCACTGAGACAGAGACTAGCTAGCTGTTCACCAAACCCATTTCCTCTTTGCCCTGGGCACACAGTGAGATTACCATTCCCAGGCTTCCATGTAGTTAGACATGGACATGAGCTTTGGTTCTAGACAGTACAGAGTGAGTTGAAGTGATGGGTGCCACTTCCAGATCTGACCCATCAAAATCTCTCACATGTAATCCTCTATGCTCTTCTCCCTTCTGCCAGCCTGAAGCAGACAAGTATGGCAACCTTGGAAGTCATGTGATGAAGATGCAAGAATCACAAATGGAAGGGTGCTAGGTCCTTGAATGTCTTCTAGCAGAGAGCCACTCACTGAACAGAAATACCTATTTTAAACTTTATGAGCTGAAGAAATAAACTTCAGATGCCACCTTCTCTAACTAGCCTTTCCAGATATTCCCACATGAAGAGAACTCTACATAAACTTTCTGCCTCAGATTTATTTGTACCTGTGTTCCTCTGTGCCTTCTACTTTGATCAAGTGTATTCTTTTCTACTAGACTAGAAGTTCTGAGTGACAAGAATTAAACTTTTAGTTTCCAATGGAGAAGTTAAAGTGTTTCTAAGAATTTTTACTCAGGCACTCAATATTTGTAGAATTAATGAAATAAATAAATGCATGTTGGATGAATTCATTCATACATGGACAGATGGATATGAGTGGCAAGGTAAGGAGGAGATGCTTGAGATTTGAGGCCTGGCAAAAATGGAGAAAGCTGGTAAGTATTAATGGAAATAAGAAAGTCAGAAAAGAGGAAACCAATCTTTGGGTGTTCATTCACACATTCATTCCCCCTCATTCATCCTTCCACTCATCTCATCCTCCCTCAATGAAAACAAACTGAGCAACTCTGGTAACATAATAAGATAGCATTGCTCTATGCACTTTTCATGGAGTAACTCATTAAGTCTTCATAACAACCCTATTATGTGGGCACTATTATTTCATCCATTTTATAGATGAGAGAAACTTAAGTAAGTAGCTTGTCAAAGCCACATACGTAGCAGTGAGGCAGAAACTCAGACCCAGACAATCCTAGTCTAGAGTCCAAGTGCTCAACCACTATGCTATAGCAACATGCCAGCCATGATTTTCTTCATGGAGCTACAGAGAAGAGTAAGGAAACAAGCTTCTTCTTTAAAACTTCATCATGTAATAAACTAGTAATCTCACTATGATGTCTAGTGTGACATATACTGTAGTGGAGATGCATAAAGTGCTGTGAGGGGGGTGGAGCAGGAAAGAAAGCTTGGGATATTTCATCCAGAAGGTAACATTTAAGCTGGGCCTGGAAGATGAGCAGCATAGGTCTGTACAAGGTGAATGGGGATACCGGAGAGAGTCAAGCAGACAGATTACCAGGAGCCAAGGCACACGGAGAAAGTGTTCTCATGTGGCATGAGTATCTGGATGCTTGCAGTTGAGAGGGAGTGAAAAGAAACAAAACTTTAAAGGAAGTTTGCATCCAGAGCATAAAGAGCCTTGATTTCCAAGTTAAAGGATTGCTCCTTGGCTGGTAGGCAATTAAAAGTCACTGAAGAGGTTTACGTGAGGAAATAGCATAATGAAATCTGTGCTGAAGAAAATTCTCCTGTGCTGTATGGAGTAAAAATCATGGCGTGGAGAGATATGAGATGCAGGGTGAATAGATGGACTGAATGGTGCTCGCCAAAAATTCATGTCCACCTGGAACCTCAGAATGTGACGTTATTTGGAAATAATGTCTTGGCAGATGTATTTAAAGTAAGAATTGATATGAGATCATATTGGATTCAGGTGGGCCTTAAATCTAATGAAAGGCTTCTTACAAGAGACAGAAAAGGACACAGAGAGAAGGGAACATGAAGATGGAGGCAGAGACTGGAGTGATACATCTATAAGTCAAGGAATGCCAAGGAGAGCTGGCAACACCAGAAGCCAGGAAAGATGCATGGGATAGTTTCTCCTTCAGAGCCTTGAGAAGGAACCAACTCTGCCGACACCTTGATTTCAGACTTCTGGCCTCCTAAACTATGAGAGAAAAAAAATTCTGTGGTTTTAAGCCACCAAGTTTGTGGTGATTTGTTATGGCATTCCAAGGAAATTAATACACAGGGAGATTAATTAAGTGGCTCTTGCTCTAGTCTAGGAGAGAAAACAAATCCTGAATTGGGATGAAGGTACATGGACATAGAGGAGAGGCCAGATTAAAGAAATGAAGTCAGAATGGACCGAAAATGGACATGTTAGTTGAGGAAGAAATGAGGAGAAACATCAAAGATGGTTTTGTGTTTTCTATCTGGGTCATTAACTGAGACTGAGAATATAAAAGGAAGAGCTGATGTGGAAGAAGTAAGTCAGACTTTGAAAATAAAAGTCATACATTTTATTGTTCCTTATACTTTGCATTTAAAAGCAGATAGGTAGGCTATTAGGCTTTCTCTGTGCACATTAGATTAGGAAGTAAGGAAGGAAGGAAGGAAGGAAGGGAGGGAGGGAGGGAGGGAGGGTTCCTTAAAGACCTGCAAATTATGAGGCTATGTGGTACAGTTTGAAGAACAATATTTGGCTTACAGCAGACACTCTTGAATCATGGTCCAGAAGCCAAAGTATAAAGCTGAACATTCCAAAAGAAAAGGAATACATGGACAACTCCCAATTTCATTTCTCCAAACCAACCAGAATTATAGATTACATGTGAGATATATCTGTGTCATTGAAAAAATAACAATCCACAGCATTACTGCCATGTTTAGAACAGGCATGATATTTTTGAGAGTGGGAAGAACACTCTAACGTTGATGGTGAAGAGTGGGTCCCTGGCATGGGGAGAAAGAGGCAGGCAATAACTGGTCAAATAGTGTAAAGAAGAGGGTTGAAGGTCTATTAGAGAAACTGGAAAATAGATCAGAGTTTGCTTTTCAGACTCAGAAAAACTGGGTAGATCAAACTACTCTTGCTCAGCCCCATTTGTGTCTTGGATCCTTGCATGATTGCCCATGATTCATAAAATGACAGAAACAAAAAATAAAAAGAATTATAATGATAATATCTGTAGTTAATATAACTAAGGACTTCTTCATTTTAGATTTAACTCCACTCTACAAATCATAATCAAAACGTAAATGACTCAGATGATACTCTGAGTATGGTTTTCATGAGCGTCCTAAGGATTACTATGAAAGATTATGCCAAAACTACATTTTTTTTGCATGTGACTAGGCACTAAAGTATATATTAGGATAAACAATTATTCATTTTATTCATTGGGACATATGACAGATTTGTACCAAACTCTAAATTGGAAAAGTTTACAGGATTCGTTTTGTTTTTTTTTTATCTTTTTGGTATGAGCCGTACATGAATCTTCCTCTTATGACTACTTGCTCAGAAAACATAAAGATTAAAAAAAGCATTTTAACCAAATTGGAAAAATAAAGCTTGCTTATCTATGAAATGTAAAGTGCAGCCCAGAAGAATTTTGGTTCTAAATCACCTGCATTAATTTTACTCTCTCTTTTTTTTTTAACTTTGTCTTTCTTGAATTGTTTAGTACATCAAACACTCACTACACATAGCACAGAATGTTATAATGTTAACATTTTGGTGGAATTTGTTTTAGTTTTTTTTTATTAAAGAAATATAACATTATAGGTTGAGTTGAATCCTCTTTGCACTGTCCTTGAGCCTATTTTCCTCCCCCTTCCTCCAAGAAACCATCCTCCTGAACTTGTATGGCTCTTTCTGTTTTTATGCTTTTACCCCACATATGTTTAAATCCATAAGTAACAGACAATATTGCTTTGTATGTTTTAAACATGTATATAAATGGTGTATTAACAAGATTTGATTCTTTTCACTCAACTTGGGTTTTCCAGAATCATCCTTCCTGATACATGTGTCTAGCTCATGAGGTGCACAGCTATGAAATGTCCACTGCTTTTCCACTGCCCTATCGATGAGCATTTAGATTGTTTTTAAATTTTCAATATTACAAACAATTCAATAATAAACATCCTAAATGTCATATTACACAAAGGAGAGAATTTTTCTAGGGTACCTATATCTAGACATAAAACTAGCTGTCATAGAGACACACATCTTCATTTTAGCAAGGTATTTCCAAATCGCTCTCTAAAGGGGTTTAAACAATTTGTACTCCCCCCAGAATGACCGTGCTCATTTCTTACAAAAACTTGGCACTGCTGAACTATTTAATTTTGGTCAATTGGATAAGTGTGAAATGGTATTTCTCTGCTTTAATTGGCATTTCCCTGATTATTAATGAGGTAGAGCATCTTTTAATATTTTTATAGGCCATTTTGATTTACATTTCTGTGAACTATTTTTATATTTTGTCCCTCTTTCTATTGGGCTGTTTGTCTTTTACTTACTGTAGTGTTTTCTTCACATATTTTACTCTCAATTAAACAGTGCCTATTTTAGAAAACAAAATGATATTTATTTCTCTTTAATTATAATTACTTGTTAGTGCCAAAAACCAGCTGAATGATAGTTAAAGACTTCTTTTTCTCCCAGCTTCCTCTTCTTATATACATATTTCTTATAATAAAGTGTTAATAAGTAGAAGTTACCATGTAATTTAAAGGTGGGTCTAGAAAGAGAATTAAGTTATTTTATTCCCTATTCTCCACCTTCAAATGCCCCTACACACACACACACACACACACACACACACACACACACGCCACAAACACACAGAGCACACACACCAGGATGACCAACTGTCCAGGAATGCCTGGGACAGAGAGGGTTCTCAGGACACAAGACTTTCATTGATAAAACTTGGAAAGTCCCTAGCAAACCAGAATCATTTGGTTACCCTAAAACATACACACAACATACATACGAATTTTCCTCTAATTTCAATTGCTTTAAATTGTTGTTAACTACATAAAACCCACTTTATAGTCCACTGTCCCCATTTCTATGCAGCATCATATTGGAGGTCCCAGCCAGTGCAATACAGAAAGAAAAGGAAATAAAAGGCATACAGATTATAAAATAAGAAATAAAACTGACTCTCTTCACTGACATGTCTACATAAAAAGCCCCAAGGAATCTTTTAAAAACCTACTAAGGGACCTCCCTCGTAGTTCAGCGGTAAAGAATCCCCCTTACAATGCAGGGGACACAGGTTCAATCCCTGGTCAGGGGACTAAGATCCCACATGCCGCGGGGTAACTAAGCCCGCGCGCCACAGCTACTGAGCACGCGTGCCTCAACTAGAGCCCGCATGCTGCAACCTACAGAGTCCACACGCTCTGGAACCCACGCACCACAACTACAGAGCCCACGAGCCCTGGAACCTGCGTGTCAAAACTAGAGGAGAGAAAATAAACCCGCACACCACAACTAGAGAAAAGCCCATGCACCGCAACGAAAGATCCTGCATGCCTCAATGAAGATCCCACAGGCCACAACTAAGACCAAATACAGACAGAAATAAATTAAATAAATAAATTATAAATAAATAAATCTTTTTTAAAAAAGCCACTAAAACTAATAAGTGAGTTTAGTAACCTTGCAGTATACGTGGTTAATACAACAAAAATCAACTGTATTTCTATATATTAGCAATGAACAATTATAAATTGAAATTGAAAAAATATAACATTTAAAATAGCACCTGAAATCATGAAATATTTAAAAATAAATCTTCAAAATATGGGCAAAATCTATATATTGAAAACAACAAAATGCAGATAAAAAAATCAAAGAAAGGCTAAGTGAATGGAGATGCTGTGTTCATGTACTGGAAGACTTTATATAGTTAGGACAACAATTCTACTCAAATTGATCTATAGATTCAACACAGTCACAATTTTGGAATACACAATCAATTCTAAAATTTATATGGAAATGCAAAGAAACAGAATAACCCAAACAACTTGGAAAAGAACAACAAGAGAATTCACATTATCTGATTTGAAGACTTACTATAAAGTTATAGTAGTCATGACAGTATGGAAATGGCAAAAGAACAGACACATAGATTGGTTAAGCAAAATAGATTCCAGAAGTAGACTCACACGTTTGATTTTAAGCAAAGATGAAAGGTACGTTTTCAGCAAATGGGACTGAAAAAGTTGAACATTCATGTGCAAAAAGAAAACCAGAACTCCATACTATGCACAACATATAAAAATTAACTCATAATGAATCATAGCACTAAAAATAAAGCCTAAAACTATGAAAATTCTGAAAGAAACAGGACAAAATATTTGTGACCTTAGGTTAAGCAAAGATATCTTACGTAAACGAACAAAACATAATCTACAAAAGAAAAGATTGATAAATTGAACTCCATCAAAATACAAAACTCTGTTCTTCAAAAAAAACACCATTAGGGGGCTTCCCTGGTGGCGCAGTGGTTGAGAGTCCGCCTGCCGATGCAGGGGACGCGTGTTCGTGCCCCGGTCCGGGAAGATCCCACATGCCGCGGAGCAGGTGGGCCCGTGAGCCATGGCCGCTGGGCCTGCGCGTCCGGAGCCTGTGCTCCGCAACGGGAGAGGCCACAACAGTGAGAGGCCCGCATACCGAAAAAAAAAAACCAAAAAAACACCATTAGGAAAATCAAAAGACGAACCATAGACTGAGAGAAAATGAGCAGGTGGGCCCGTGAGCCATGGCCGCTGAGCCTGCACGTCCGGAGCCTGTGCTCCGCAACGGGAGAGGCCACAACAGTGAGAGGCCCGCATACCGAAAAAAAAAAACCAAAAAAACACCATTAGGAAAATCAAAAGACGAACCATAGACTGAGAGAAAATATTTGCAAAACACATATCTGATAAAGGACGTGAAAACACTTTTGATTTTACTCTAGAATTTAAATACAATTGTGAGGTCCTAGCTTGGTGGTTTTGAGAATAAGCTTTGGAGTCAGGCAGACTGGCATTCTCTCTGAAAATTTCACCTGTAAAATGGAGAGAATAGTAACAGCTAGTTCATGAATTATGGAGAGTCAGTTACTATAAAATATTCAGCACAGTTTCTGGTACTATATCCTCAGGAAAAATATGGAATAAACTTTCCAATTCAGTAAAATTTTTTTTTGAATTTTATTTACTTTATTTTTTTATACAGCAGATTCTTATTAGTCATCAATTTAATACACATCAGTGTATACATGTCAATCTCAATCGCCCAATTCATCACACCACCACCCACAGCCCCACGCCGCTTTCCCCCTTGGTGTCCATACGTTTGTGCTCTACATCTTTGTCTCAATTTCTGCCCTGCAAACCAGTTCATCTGTAACATTTTTCTAGGTTCCACATATATGTGTTAATATACGATATTTGTTTTTCTCTTTCTGACTTACTTCACTCTGTATGAGAGTCTCTAGATCCATCCACATCTCAACAAATGACCCAATTTCGTTCCTTTTTATGGTTGAGTAATATTCCATTGTATATCTGTACCACATCTTCTGTATCCATTTGTCTGTCGATGGGCATTTAGGTTGCTTCCATGACCTGGCTGTTGTAAACAGTGCTGCAGTGAACATTGGGGTGCATGTGTCTTTTTGAATTATGATTTTCTATGGGTATATGCCCAGTTGTGGGATTGCTGGGTCATACGGTAATTCTATTTTTAGTTCTTTAAGGGACCTCCATATTGTTCTCCATAGTGGCTGTATCAATTTCCATTCCAACCAACAGTGCAAGAGGGTTCCCGTTTCTCCACACCCTCTCCAGCATTTGTTGTTTGTAGATCTTCTGATGATGTCCATACTAACTGGTGTGAGGTGATACCTCATTGTAGTTTTGATTTGCATTTCTCTAATAATTAGTGATGTTAAGCAGCTTTTCATGTGGTTGGCCATCTGTTTGTCTTCTTTGGAGAAATGTCTGTTTGGGTCTTCTGCCCATTTTTGGATTGGGTTGTTTGTTTCTTTAATATTGAGCTGCATGAGCTGTTTCTATATTTTGGAGATTAATCCTTTGTCCATTGATTCGTTTGCAAAAATTTTCTCCCATTCTGAGGGTTGTCTTTTCGTCTTGTTTAAGGTTTCCTTTGCTGTGCAAAAGCTTTTAAGTTTCATTAGGTTCCATTTGTTTATTTTTGTTTGTATTTCCATTACTCTAGGAGGTGTATCAGAAAAGATATTGCTGTGATTTATGTCAAAGAGTGTTCCTCCTATGTTTTCCTCTAAGAGTTTCATAGTGTCCGGTCTTACATTTAGGTCTCCAATCCATTTTGAGTTTATTGTTGTGTATGGTGTTAGGAAGTATTCTAATTTCCTTCTTTTACATGTAGCTGTCCAGTTTTCCCAGCACCACCTATTGAAGAGACTGTCTTTTCTCCATTGTATATCCTTGCCTCCTTTGTCATAGATTAGTTGATCATAGGTGCATGGGTTTATCTCTGGGCTTTCTATCCTGTTCCATTGATCTATGTTTCTGTTTTTGTGCCAGTATCATATTGTCTTGATTACTGTAGCTTTGTAGTATAGTCTGA
>NC_041222.1:16512616-16513377 GCF_002837175.3 Physeter macrocephalus | reverse complement strand
CATCTGCAAACAGTGACAGTTTTACTTCTTCTTTTCCAATTTGTATTCCTTTTATTTCTTTTTCTTCTCTGATTGCCGTGGCTAGGACTTCCAAAACTATGTTGAATAATACTGGTGAGAGTGGACATCCTTCTTAGAGGAAATGCTTTCAGTTTTTCAACATTGAGAATGATGTTTGCTGTGGGTCTGTCGTATATGGCCTTTATTATGTTGAGGTAGTTTCCCTCTATGCCCACGTTCTGGAGAGTTTTTATCATAAACGGGTGTTGAATTTTGTCAAAAGCTTTTGCTGCATCTATTGAGACGATCATATGGTTTTTCTTCTTCAATTTGTTAATATGGTGCATCACATTGATTGATTTGCGTATATTGAAGAATCCTTGCATCCCTGGGATAAATCCCACTTGACCATGGTGTATGATCCTTTTAATGTGTTGTTGGATTCTGTTTGCTAGTATTTTGTTGAGGATTTTTGCATCTATGTTCATCAGTGATATTGGACTCTAGTTTTCTTTCTTTGTGACATCTTTGTCTGGTTTTGTTATCACGGTGATGGTAGCCTCATAGAATGAGTTTGGGAGTGTCCCTTCCTCCGCAATTTTTTGGAAGAGTTTGAGAAGGATGGGTGTTAGCTCTTCTCTAAATGTTTGATAGAATTCACCTGTGAAGCCATCTGGTCCGGGGCTTTTGTTTGTTGGAAGATTTTTAATCACAGCTTCAATTTCAGTGCTTGTGATTGGTCTGTTCATATTTTCTATTTC
>NC_041222.1:16491287-16511602 GCF_002837175.3 Physeter macrocephalus | reverse complement strand
CTGCTGTTTTAGGATGGAATGTCCTATAAATATCAATTAAATCTATCTGGTCTATTGTTTCATTTCAATCTTTAGTTTCTTTATTAATTTTCAGTTTGGATGATCTGTCCATTGGTGTAAATGAGGTGTTAAAGTCCCCCACTATTATTGTGTTACTGTCGATTTCCTGTTTTAAAGCTGTTAGCAGTTGCCTTATGTATTGAGGTGCTCCTATGTTGGGTGCATATGTATTTATAATTGTTACATCTTCTTGGATTGATCCCTTGATCATTATGTAGTGTCCTTCCTTGTCTCTTGTAACATTATTTTAAAGTCTATTTTATCTGATATGAGTATTGCTACTCCAGCTTTCTTTTGATTTCCATTTGCATGGAATATCTTTTTCCATCCCCTCACTTTCAGTGGGAAGTTTTCGATTAAAATCTCTTCAAATATTTCCTCTGGTCCTTTCTCTCTCTCTTCTCCTTCTGGGACCCCTATAATGCGAATGTTGTTGCGTTTAATGTTTTCCCAGGGGTCTCTTAGGCTGTCTTCATTTCTTTTCATTCTTTTGTCTTTATTCTGTTCTGCAGCAGTGAATTCCACCATTCTGTCTTCCAGGTCACTTATCCGTTCTTCTGCCTCAGTTATTCTGCTATTGATTCCTTCTAGTATAGTTTTCATTTCAGTTATTGTATTGTTCATCTCTGCTTGTTTGTTCTTTAATTCTTCTAGGTCTTTGTTAAACATTTTTTGCATCTTCTTGATCTTTGCCTCCATTATGTTTCCGAGGTCCTGAATCATCTTCACTATCATTATTCTGTGTTCTTTTTCTGGAAAATTGCCTATCTCCACTTCATTTAGTTGTTTTTCTGGGGTTTTATCTTGTTCCTTCATTTGGTACATAGCCCTCTGCCTTTTCATCTTGTCTCTCTTTCTGTGAATGTGGTTTTTGTTCCACAGGCTGCAGGATTGTTGTTCTTCTTGCTTCTGCTGTCTGCCCTCTGGTGGATGAGGCTATCAAAGAGGCTTGTGCAAGTTTCCTGATGGGAGGGATTGGTGGTGGGTAGAGCTGACTGTTGCTCTGGTGGGGGGGTCACCGCTCCTTCCCCTGGGTCCCGATGTGCACACTACTTTGTGTGTGTCCTCCAAGAGTGGAGTCTCTGTTTCCCCCAGTCCTGTCAAAGTCCTGCAACTAAATCCCACTGGCCTTCAAAGTCTGATTCTCTAGGAATTCCTCCTCCCATTGCTGGACCCCCAGGTTGGGAAGCCTGACGTGGGGCTCAGGACCTTCACTCCTGGGTGGACTTCTGTGGTATAAGTGTTCTCCAGTCTGTGAGTCACCTACCCAGCAGTTATGGGATTTGATTTTACTGTGATTGCACCCCTCCTACCGTCTCATTGTGGCTTCTCCTTTGTCTTTGGATGTGGGTTATCTTTTTTGGTGAGTTCCAGCGTCTTCCTGTTGATGACTGTCCAGCAGCTAGTTGTGATTCTGGTGTTCTTGCAAGAGGGAGTGACAGCACGTCCTTCTACTCCTCCATCTTGGTTCCAATTCCTTCCCAATATATTTTAAATAGATATCCCACGTTTTAAAGAAATGGTATGCACCCAAATTTTAAGCCTCTCTCTCCAGAAGTTCCTTAACTTCAGACAAGTTCTTTAATCAGCCCAAGCGGTTTGTCTGCTCACCCGCCAGGTCAGGCAGGGGCTGGGAGCTCAGTAAAATTTTTGTAAAAAAATTTTATAAAAGACTGCAGGATATGAAAGCACTGTGAGATACCATTCTCCTATTTTGGGATGTTTAAGTTGCTTCCAATTATTGTTTACCATAAATAACATTATGAAAACTATATTTGTGTTTGAAACATTTCCTACATTTTAGATTATTTCCTTAAGATCAATTCCTAGATTAAGGCATGTAAACATTTTCAAGGCACTTGGTAATTCTTGTTATCTTTTCAAAAGGTTACACCTGTTTCCACTCCTACCCATCAGCAAATGAGAGTTTCAGTATCATTATACCCTTTACAACATTAATTTTTTATTTACATCCTTGTTATAGAAAATGCAGTTATTATAGAGATGTTTACCACTCTGGCAAGATGGTGGCCAGTTAATGAGGAACTCTCATAAAAATGCATAAATATGCTGTATTAAGTTTAACAACTAAAAAATAAACACAACAAAGTTTAAGAAAAAACAAAATCTAAGAAACAAAAGGGAAACTCAAAGTCTGACCAGTAAAGTTTAGCAAGCACCCTGGCCTATGAGTATTAAACCCAGAAATAGGCCAGAGGGCCAGGAGATGGGAATTTAACATCCATTTTGGGACAGGAAACATGGCCAGATGGAGAGATACCTGCATTAACTTTGGACTTTCAGAAGCTTCCCTTTTTATAAAAAGAGAATTACAATCAGAAAAATCCTAAGCAATAACTCTCAGATATATCAAGGGAATTTGCTAAATACTCAGGAGTTAGGAAAAAAAAAAAAAAAGGTTCTGTAAGAAATCTGGACTCCAAGTCCTCACCACACATGGGCACGGCATTAGGGTGACCAACTTATCACATTTGCTAATCTCTCCTGGTTTTAGCACTGAAAATCCTGTATCTTAGGCAGTATCTCTGCCCCAGGGCAACGTAGAAGTTTGATCATACCACACAGCATCCAAATGTACACAACCCACATTTTCTAGGAAACCCAAGCCAAGTAAGTATATAAACACTGGTCTGACCCCTGTGAGTCTCTGTGGACTCAAATGGACTCAGTTATACAATCATTCTATGCACAGACTTTCACAAAGCAGGGTGCTGAGGATTCCTCCAGATAGAGCTGTCAGATAAAATACAGTTCACCCAGTTCAGTTTGAATTTAAGCCAAACAATTTTTTTTTTTTTTTTTTTTTTTTTTTTTTTGTGGTATGCGGGCCTCCCTCTGTTGCGGCCTCTCCCGTTGCGGAGCACAGGCTCCGGACGCGCAGGCTCAGCGGCCATGGCTCACGGGCCCAGCCGCTCCGCGGCATGTGGGATCCTCCCAGACCGAGGCGCGAACCCGGTTCCCCTGCATCGGCAGGCGGACGCGCAACCACTGCGCCACCAGGGAAGCCCCAAACAATTTTTAAGTTACAGTTTGGACAATACTTATGCTAAAAAACTAGTTATTTTTCTGAAATTCAAATTTAACTGGGTATTCTGTATTTTTATTTGCTAAGTTCAGCAACCCTGCAGTGCCAGAAATAAACAGCAACAAGCCACAAATAACCATGTGTCCTGGAGATAAAGTCACTCACAAAAATTTTAAAGTTATATAATGAAATGAGCCACAATGATGGATGGTCAGTAGACATAGAAAATGCAATAATTTGTACTTCAAGAACCAGAAATTACAAAACAAACTCAGACAATACAAACAAATGCCTTAAATTATTAAAGACATAAAAGAAGGAATGGAAACTATAAGGAAAGAACAGGACACTGTTAAAAAGAACAGATGGATCTGTAAAGGAACCAAATAGAACTTGGAGAAATGAAAAATGTAGTCACTGAAACTAAAAACTTGAGATCTAAGTTAAACAGCAAATTAGAGGGCTGAGGAGAGCTATATGACCTTAGGCTAGTTATTAATTCCCTGTGCCTCAGTGTTCTCATTTGCAAAGTAGGGATAATAATAGTACCTATCTTACAGGGTTGATGCATAAAAATAAATATAAAACATCAGAATAGTGCCTTAGTTTCCAGTCAAACAGTAATTATTATTCAGTCATGACTTATTAAATATAACTATCTAGAACATCCTTATATGGCAGCATTCCCCAAATGTGTGGCTCAGAAAGTTAGCCCTATAAGATGCTCTGAGAAAAAAAAGTACTCCATGATGAAATACTTTGGGAAATCCTATATTACCCTAACAATGTCTCAGAGATTCACAGTTGACATTACCATATTAAAGACCCTAAGAAGTTCTGTTGTTAAGAAACCTGTTCAGCCTTGTCATTTGGATAACAAAAAAGATGATGAAATGGATACTCATGGAGGTTCTGTCACTTGGTAAAGCTCCTTCAGCTGGTAAATGGCAGAACTGGTCTGGAAACCGGGGTTGTCTGGCTCCAAAGTCCATGATTTTAATGACTGCACAATATTGTAAAGTTGAGAAGGAACTTATAATAATTTTCTTGTAAGAAGGCTTCTTTCTGAAAGTGCAGAAACCCAAGGATGAACTTGCCCTAGTGCTCCTTCATACCAACATCTGCATGTCTGCTTCAACAACCCCCAGCCAGTCCCCTGAATCCCAGAGGACAAGCTAAGTGTCCTTCGAGTATTTCCTCTCTTCCTGAGGGACACGTAGGGGACAACAGGAGAATGACTGGCTTCTAGGGCCCTGCTTCTAAGAAGTCCCACCAAGCCCCATTCAATCACATTATGGTTTTTCTTCTACAACACGTAGCTCATATGGCTGTGCTGATACTGAGTGACACCGCCACATGGTTCCCCAGCCAAATGCATGTTTGGGGCTCCCTCAATAAATAGCAGTTGAAAACAAAAGATCAAGGCATGAATTCACTAACATTGTTCATATTTTTCAGCTCAAAAAAAATTTTTTTATTAGGTCCATGATTGTTGTGCTGTAACTGTCAGAGTCAATGTCTTTTTCTTACACAAACATTCAAGTTTCCTACTTGAGGGAAATGAAGGTGGAATTTTCTGCATTTAATTTTATTCAAGGCAGGGATTTGAATTTCACAAGAACTGATAGGACTTGAGAAAGGCTATTAACTGATTTCCGTTAAAGGTTAATCCTACCCCAGTTGTGAGTTAAGTTGGAATTTATGTGCTGGGTGGATCACTTTTGTTTTCCTAAAGATGTACTTTTAAATGAGACTGTGTTAAAACCTTTTCAACTACACTCAGAAGTCCCAAGGTAATCATACTTACGACTACGGCTCACTGGTATTAAGTTGAAGTTAGAAAAGCTAACTAATTATTGTCAAAGATTCTGACAACATAAAAATTTTTCCTAAGTGAATCCTTAATATCTATAATACTCGGTTGCTTTTTCAGTAACATTTCATTCCTTTCAGTTCTCCAAAATTTTAATTAAACACTTCTATTCATATCATATTTTCAATCCTCAACACAAAGTGTTTAAGCACTTTTTAAGCGCCAGCCTCTAAACTTGGCACTGGAGATTCTAACATTAATAAGACAAGTTTGGCCTTCAAGGAGTATACTGTGGATAAAGAAAAAAATCAAGCAGTTAAAAGTAACCAACCAATGCCTTACCGACGTAGGCATGGCAACATAAATGGATCTTAAAATACATGTTACTGATTATAAAAGAATGAGCTATATAACACAGTGGTATTTCTGTAAATTTAAAAAGCATCCATACAAAAATACAATGAATATTTTGCAACATACAAATAAAAAAGTACACCAAAATATACATCTGAATGGTTGCCTGTGGGAGAGGAGGAAAAGCGAACTGGAGGAAAGAAGGAAAGAAGGAAGAGAGAGAAAGAGGGAACAAAGGAGGAAAGGGAGGAAGAATAGGTTTAACCCTCAAGCAACTGGCAGAGCTGTCTGGCAGATACATGGTAGAGAGATGGTATTCTTTAGATGTCAGTTTTTTCACCTAGTCCCTTCCTTCTTTGTCCCAAGTCCCTAATTCTGAGGAATTTTCTTAATCAGAAAACTGTTTAAATAAGAAATAAACCAATACTGAACTATGCAAGCATGTAAGTGGCTTGGCTTTCCATTTCGACAAGGCGAGCATGTAGGTGAGCAGATAGACCGGTGTGTTTGCCCGCCTTCTGTAGACACCGAGTACCCTAAGACACAATCATCAGGGCAGAGCAAGGAGAGCCAGCTGCCCCCTTCCTGCCCGCCTTTGGACATGTGTGACTGTTCCTGTTTAACCTGACTCAGACTGTAACCTGCACCTCTTTTTGGAAGATCATGCTTTAACCCACTTCTGTTCCTCTAGTAACTGGAATCTTCCTCCTCAAAGCTTTAAGCTTGGGAGAGACCAGGGGAGAGTTTTTCTGAATCAATCTTTTCTTTCTCTGGGATGCAACACAATCATCAATCAATATTGACTAACTGCTTCCCCCCACCCCAACAAAGGCAAGTTCTTCTAGTGGGTTCCCAAAGTAGCTTGCCAAATAAAATAGGGGACACCCAGTTCAATTTGAATTTCAGAGACGTAACAAATAACTTTTAAGTATGTCCCAAAGATTGCAGGGGACATATTAAAAAAATTATTCACTGTGGATCTGAAATTCAAGTTGAACTGGAAATTCTCTATTTTTATCTGCTAAATTTGACAGTTCTACCCTAAAATGAAGGCACAGGGGCTAGAAAGCTTGGTCTATTGAGGGTTGCTGAATCACACCCTAGCGGGATACCAGGATGGGGCTAAATACAGGGGCCTAAATATTCCACATTTTAAAATTTGTTTTGTTTTTCATTGGATGTATAATTGCAAGTAGAATAAAACAGTTTAGTCCTATGAATGAACTATAGTTTTTCCACAGGAGACATATCTGGTTAAGAGAGGCAGTGTAGAATAAGGAGAAAAACAATGGCTAGACATCAGAAAAGTCTAATTTTAATCCCAGCTCTACCTCTACCTAAATCTGTGGAATTGGGCCACTTATGTCCCCTGTGTGATCCTCAGTCTCTTCATCTGCAGAATGGGAGTGGAAGCCTCAATGATTTCTAGTGATTCCTTCTGCTTCAGCCCTCAATGGTATTCATTACATTGTATTTACCTAATTTAGTGAAGACAGTTTTGTTGCTCTTAATCCGTGCAGGAACAATAAAACACAAATGAAGATTTCTTCCTCTTCCCATATTCCAGTAAAAATTCCTCTGTGATGTATTATGGTTACAAAAACTGAAACCAGAAGTTCAAGCTCAATAAGGAACCCAAAGATTGCAAATGCCCTGTTACCAAAATACAACCAAAGCAGAAGCCTTGCTCTAAACAGTATTGCCTTTAGGCAGACAGGGAGGAATTTGGTCAGCGGTGATCTTAACACGGCTCAGCTGGGTTGCTGCAAGCTAGAACGGAATCTGTGCTTCCAAACAAGCTACTTATCTGTAAAATGGGACTAACTAATCCCTCCTACTTCCCTTGTGGAATTGTTTTGAAGTCTGGCTGAGATAATGTCTGTGAAATCCTACACTTGATGAGGCTGTTTCATACACTCCAAATTCTACCTCAAATGCCTTACACAGAAAGTAAATGCTTATTAAGAAGGCTAATTACAAGTTTAACTTTGAAGCCCATGTATTTCCAGAGTATATATCCTAATTAACAAGGTTTGAAAAGCAAGAGGTGGATCTGCCTATGTTAAACAACAACAACAACAACAACAACTAATAAACTATCCTAGTATTAGCAGCCTCAATTATTCTGTGTATCCCCTAAACTATGTAATACAATTTGGTGAGAAAAAAATTTCCATCCAGAATATTTAAAATCAGAAATGTCGTGTCGGGTCATTTATATGGATAAATTTTAGTGATATGGAAAATTAATTTATTCACAATAAATTCTTTTATGACTTTTTAAATTTTTTAAAATAGCAGTAAAGATAGATCATAATTTGGCCAATTATTGCTTTATGGCTAGAGGCATGAAAAATGTGTAAAGTTAACCAACTTTTGATCATTACCTCTCCCAAAGTATTTTACTATAGCCTAAAGATTCTGAATTTAAAGATTTTTCTTGTGTCCCAATTTTAATTTTCAACCCTGTTAAGTCCAAAGGGAGGTAGAGAACTAAGATGTCCAAGAAGGCAGATAGGATGTCACATCTACCTGAGATCCATTCATTATCAACTACTAATTATGTTTCTTGTACCAGAACTTGGTCACATAGAGAATACAAGTTGGTGAGCTGCGCCCTTCCCGGTACAGATTTAAGTGAATATAAGTAAAGAGTTCCTTCTGAGGTTACATCATTTATGCTGAAACCATTTCACCTCAGAGCACAACATTGATAAATACAGTGAGACATGTGCTAAGGAGTCTCCCAATTTCTTCAGATCTTGTTTCTTTTGCCTCAGATCACAGCAATGCATCAACTATACTGAAAAAGAAATCAGGAATGTGTTGTACTCATGAGTTTGTTTTTAGGTTAAGTCACGTCTAGTGCTCAAGAAGCTCTGAAATGTCTATATTAGGTGCTAAAGCCTCCTGCCATGCAGAAGCCTCCTGTCTCAGCAGCTTCTTCTGGCATCATGAAATACAATGGGGATAATCCACCACTGGACTATGTACGACAGTCTTGCTTTCATTTTTTATTGACGTGATTGAATAAACTTGGTCATACAGTTCTACTACTGATTCTGCCTTGTTAATTTCTATTCCTGGTGTGGTCTATAAGCATCAGAATGTCATTTAAAACAAAACATAATGTAATGGTTTCTTCAAACTCAGGAAATTTGTGAAAAATAAACGTTAGCCATTTGTTGTAGTAATGAGGTGAATGAAAGTGTGCCAACTTGGTTGGAATCCTGACTCTGCCATTTTTTAGAGTTACTTTATCTCTTTAAGCCTCCATTCCTCTATCTACAGAATAAATTTTAAAATATTTATTGAGCAACTATACTATATGTTCTAACCGCTTGGGAATCCATCTGAATAAAACAAAAATCCCTGTCCTCACTGAGCTTACAGTACAGGGAGAATATATTAAAATAAGCCAATGAAGCACAAACTATGACATTACTCCAGCAGTTTACTTCTTATAAAAATAACATTTTGGATATTTTTACATTACAATAAAACACAAGTTTTTTTATATCAAGTATGAGAGAAAATAAAACTTTAAAAGGAAAAAGAAAATTAGAAAATTATCACTTAGCAGCCATCACAGTAATAATCATTCACACAAAACTTACCAACACATGCTAAAACTAGTAGGTGACAATCTGAAGAGAACAGAACATTTATATAGTCTCAAATATTTTCCCATTGACATATAAATACTAATATGTATAAAATGGATAACTAATAAGAACCTGCTGTATAAAAAAATAAATAAGATTCAAAAATAAAAAAAAATAAAAAGAATTAACTGGAAAGAGTTGAATCAACACCCATTTTCAGGAAAGAGAATGTAACCTAGGCCTTAGCCAAGTACTGCATTACCATTACTCTAGCCACAGGATTTTTGCATTGGAGAAGGATCACAGAACCCACCTTAACCAAGGGATCAAAGATAACATCTCTAGTGATGGGAAAAGTAGGTATTACATACCTTCTGATACAAGGCACAAAAACATCTTCTGTGGTACTCCTGTCAAAAATGCAAAACCTGAATCTAATAATGAGAAAACACTAGGGAAGCCTAAATCAAAGGATATTCTACAGAAAATTGAATAGTACTCTTCACAAATGTCAAGGCCATGCCAAAAATAGAAATACTGTAGAACTGTTTCAGATTTTAAAAGACTACAGAGACATGACAACTAAACTCAGCATGTGATTCAAAACTGGATCCTAGACCAAGAAAAATACATTCTTTTTCTCTGATGGATAATAGGAGAACAATTGGTGAAATTACAAGATTTGTAGACCAGATAATAATACTGTATTAATGTTAATTTTCTAATTGTGACCGTTACACTATGGTTATGTAAAAGAATGCCTTTGCATTTAGGAAATACACACTGAAGTGTGTAGTGATAAAGTGTCCTGTGTCTGTAATTTATCTCAGATGGTTCAGAAAAAGAAAAAAAAATATATATATATAGAGAGAGAGAGAGAGGGAAAGAAACGGAGAGAGACAGAGAGGGGAATGAAATGATAAAGCAAATATTTTAAAATGGAAACATTTGAGGAATATAAGTGAAGGGTATATGGGAATTCTTTCTACTACATTTTCAGTTTTAGTGTTGGTACGATCTGGCAGTGACCAACCTAACCAATTAATCCAAATTAGCATCACTAATAGTGGGACAAGCTGATATTTTATGGCCCCTGATGTGATGAAATATGAAATATACATCACCTATGATGTATTCCTGCCATAAATGTTTTACCTCAATCTAATTAAGCCTTTACACATAGTTTCCAATTAATAGAAAATAAAGGGATAGAGGAATGAGTTAAATGACACCAAGTGAAAATAATCAGAGAAACTCAGAATACAGAACATTCTATAAGACAACTAGCCTGGACTCACCATAATGTAAAATATCAGGGGGGAAAAAAAGATAGTGGGAAAAGGAGGGGGTGTGGGATGTGATTATTCCAGATTAAAAGGGTCTAAGAGAGATAACAACCAAAGGCACTATGTGATCCTAGATTGGATCCTGTTTCCAAAAATATTTTTAAAAGCTCCAAAAAAAATGTTTTTTGAGACAACTGGGAAAATTTAAATCTGGCCTGAATATTGGATGATATGAAATTATTGCTAATTTTCTTATGACTCATAATATGTATGTAGGAGATTGTCCTTATCTTTAGGAGATGTCTACTGAAAAATTTAGAGATGAAGTGCCATGATGTCTACAATGTACTTAAAGGGTGCAGAAAATTTTATGGAGTGAGAAAGAGAGTAAATAGAGCAGCACGTTAATAATCGTTGAATCTAAATAAAGAGTATATGGGTGTTCATTATACTACTGTTTCAACTTCTTATGTAACATTTTTTATAAAAACACTGAGAGGAAATAAAATAATAATGCTTTTACGTTCATAATATATTCCTATTATTTTTCTTCTAGGGGTTTAAAAATTTGAAATGAACAAAGAAATGAAAAGATAAGAGCACATCGTTGTTTACAAGTTTTGTTCTAAACTCTCTAAATTTAAAAAGATTAATACAATATATCTCAGGGTTGTGTTTGTAGCATAGATGAAGAAGAGTTGACCAGCTACAGTGATTCCTCAGTGAGCAGCAAGGTAGGGAATAGGACATAATTGTGGCTGCCCCGAAAGTTAACTCCCTCCAAACCTGGGGGTGACTGTGAGATCTTCCAATCTGAGACGGCCTCCAGGTCTGAGATACATAGGTGAAGTGGATGCAAACTTTCCTTTCTAATTCCTTTCTGACAGGTGGAGTTGTTTTATTTCTAGACACAAATCCAGACCATTTCTCAAAGCCATCCATGTATGTTGAAGACTGATACCCTTAACTTCCAATGCTATTGAGTATTTGTGTGTTGTCCTGTATTTTCATAAGTATTCTTATGTTAGTATGTGTATGGTCTTATCACTGGGAGACAAGGAAAGAGCATAACTGTACCCTCTGCCTTCTACGTGTAAACTAAGTAACAGATTTATGGTGTCTAATCACCACAAGCTTTGAAAGAAATGATGTGATTAGTTGCTGATCACAACATGTATCTGTTATTTACAGAGTGATTTGTGGACTGAAGAGCTAGCAGCAAAGGCTGTACTTTATGCAATTACTAACCACTAACATATCTTGGTAACTGAAATTTGAACCATGTTATTGGTGTGCATATCATAACCATACCTGTACTGCCACTTTAGCCTCTTTTTTATGTTCCTTGAACACCCAAGAAAAAATGTTACCTCAAGGTCTTTTGCACTGGCTTTTCCCTCTGCCTGGAACACTCCTCCCCCAGATATTCACATATGCTCACTCTCTCGTATCCTTCAGGTCCATGATCAAAGAGCATCTTCTCAACATAGCCATCCCTGATCTCCTCACATTTTTCTATCCCCTTATATTGATTTATTTTCCTCCATGGAATTTTTCACCCTTCTTACATTAACTTTATTTTAACATCTGTTCCAACCAAATGGAATGTATGCTCTACTGAGGGAAGGGGTTTTGTCTTATTCCCACGTGTATATCTAGTGCCTCGAACACAGTGAACCTAATAGGCACACAATAAATACTTGGAAATGAATGAATCATCAATCATCTAAGACAGTTGGAAAACAGCATACAATGCAACCACCTGAATCAGTGTTAGTGGGCACTAGCAGAACCCAAGCAGGGAATAAAAACCAAACCACTCACATGAGTACTTGTACCTGACTAATCCATGGATTTTTGTTTTGTTTTCAGAAGGATAGCCATGAAGTTTTAAACCAAGAAACGGCCCTAGCGTACCAGAAAAAAGCCATGAACAAAAGTTCAAGTAGTCTACCAATAGTGCGTTAGGATTAGTATATCATTTTTCTGTGTACCTATGAAAATCTACTTATATTTTTAGTAGCTATTAAGGAAGAGAGATGAAGTTTTAAAGAGAGGAAGTAGGCATTCATATTTCTGTAATAATTTGAATATTTCCACATAAAGTAGGGTCTCTCTTTACATAAAATGCTTAGGAATATTTCTTCTAAGTTCAGTTTTACATAGTTTTCATGTTCATAGCTAAGGTTCAAATGAGTGTAGCTTTCACAGAATCACTTCATTCAATGAAACACAAGCATCTAGTAATCACAGGAAAACCATTCCTGTTGGTTTATAAATGCTGATAATAACAGGTGACAGGCAGGTGGTAGTGACTGTATATATATATACTGCATTATATATTTTATTTAATATTAATTTAGGAAATAATTTTAAAGCTTTTACAACAGATAATTGTTATTATATGTCACCTATTTTGATCATAATACAGTGCATAAAGGTATTTATTACTAACCCATAGTTTAATTAACCCCATGGGTTAATATTTCTTATCTTCTCAAGAGCAACAGAATAACATAATGAGATTATTCCTTGTATCTCAAGTGACCTATATGAACAAGACGTCTTTAATATTTCATTATTAACTGTGTAATCACATATATTAACACAGGTAAAGTTTGTGATTTAGGGGCCTCCTAAATTTATTTCAAATCCCTGGTGCTAGGATCACCAAAATTTCTCTGCTTCCTCCAAAGTAGAACAAGATAAAACCAGGTTCTTTCTCACTACATCCTGGTGATTGAGTATGAAAATTCTTTGACGTGACCAATTCCATTATTCATCAAAGAGGAGGAGTAGAGCTATCCTGTAACATTTCTGTCAAAATACATCAGTCCACGGGTTTCATAACCATCAGAAGGCTCACTCAAGAAAACATCTTTTGTTAAAAGATATCACTAAGTCCTTGTAAAGGTGCAACACAGGAGGTTTCAACTCAAACATCATTTCTTGACCATTTCCTTCATTTGGCTTCATTAAGATGTTAGTTATAAAAGTAATGGACATGAAGATAAGAAATCTAGGATGCATACCTAAGCCTGTCTCTTATCAACTATATGATCTTAACAAATCCTTGAGCTTCTATGAGCCTTAGTTTCTTCACCTATAAAATAGGATAGCACTTCTTCACCTGCCTCAGAGCTTCATCATGAAAATCAAATAGACGTCCATAAGATATGAATAGTGGGACTCTATAGAGATGTGAACTACAAAATGGGCTAACCTCACGATGAGAACCAGTATGAGAAATTAATAAAAATATAGTCCTTGTTCAGGGTACTCAAAATATAATTAGCAAAATTTGAAATTGGCGATGTGCTCATTAATTAATCTTTGCACAAACTGATCAGCTCCCAGAGAAATAATCCACTTCCTGATCTTTGAAAATGGTTTATGTTTCATTTGAGACACCAGGCTGAGTTTGAACTCCAAAGAAAACATGGCATAGCATTAACATGAAAAAATGTTTAATCCCATACAAAGGGCACATTATATGGCTGATATAACTGGCTACCCATGTCTGTTACCACTAGAAGCTGACTCTTCCAATGATTCAGAAGGTGTAGGGTGGTCACGAAGCCAAATTTCAACTGTCTTGCCCACTCATTGTTGGCTATTTCACTTGTTTCTCATGTGTGTGTTTCTCCCTTGGGGAAACCTTCTCATACTACAAAGGTATCTCTGTGGTTGTACAATATACGTCACAGATGTTCAGGCAAACAGGAGAAAGCTGGATTTAGTTTTCATATCTGAAAAAGATCCAGACAAGTTTTATGGATCAATCTTTTAAGAGTAGTTAAATACTGCCAACTGTCAGAGCCCTAGTGAAGATGTGAGAGACTAATTATCCACTTCTAAGCCTTTTCTGTGGGTGCAGCACACAGTCGACTGGCAGAATTAGAAAATTTACACAAGTTTGTCCAAAAGCCTAAGTTCGTAACTCATCATCCCTGGATGCCCATTTGTCATCTTTGACTAAGCAGCATCTATATGCCCTTCCTATATAGGGGCAGGGAGTAGGAAAGGGAATCACTCTAGGGACAGGTAGGAACATGTTTCTACTATGAAACCAACATCTCTTCCCATCTGCCATCCCCATATGCTGCGACATCAGCCTGTGAGGCCTAGCCAGTCAAAGAATAGAATGTCTACCCCTGGAACACTGGATCCCAGGGGAGTGATACAAAGAGGCAGGGTAATTTGAGAAATTATTCACAAAGGAAGGAGGAGCATCGCTAATCCAGAGACAAAGACCAAAAGTGTCCAGGGCCAGTGATGCCGGTAGTGGAGGCCTAAGGAGACTGTTCCCAAGGCCGTTGCCCAGTGCCAGTTCTCCAGGATTCCTGTCCATCCTCTGAGCTTGATTCTCTAGCCCGTCAACGACTGTGCATCCAATATTCATGATAACCCAAATATGTGCCAGACGCTCCATTAGAGAATTAGCTGGAAGTGTGCTAGGAGACACTGCAGATATAAATATATATAAGACATATTTTTTGCCTTGGAGAAGCACAATGTAGTGAGGCTGGTGAGGAACTAAAATTCAGTTCTGATCCCACTTTCTCCCAGCTCCCAGGTTCTATGATCAGTAGCTTTCTCTTGAAATATTTCGCTTTCTAATCCGTTTTGTAGGTATTTCTTGTCAGCCCCATAAGATTGTGAGCATATTGGGCATATAATCCCTGTAGGTTTTATTTTTAAATTGTCATAGCATTCAGCCCAGTGTCTAGGATATGGGAGGTTCTTCTCACAGAAACATTTACTGACAATTGTCCTAAATATCCCTTGCATCGTAATAATGGAGTTTTGCTGCACTAGCCCACCTCTTAGAGAGAATATCAGATTCCAAACAATTCAATTATGTGAGCACCATAAATGTCTTTGTGTTCGGTTCTCACTTTAGCACAGCTGATGAAGAGCCTCCATAATCTGATGACCTTTCACCCCATAAACATATCATACTGGCACCTATTCAGTCCAGGCCCTAAGCTAGGAAATGGAGATGCAAAGATACATTGTAGTCCTTCCACTCAGGGAGTCCACAATCACATGGAAATCAAGACATTAAAAATGTTCCCCGTTCCCAATTTGAGAGGCAGGATTGTAATGGGGTTTATTCCAACTGTCCATACAGAGACAGAATGGGAAAGCTGAAAATGGGAAAGAGGAGTCATATGTACTGAGGAAATAGGAAGAAACCAAAAGCTTTTGAAAGGAGCTGAGCAGTTGCTGTGATTCAATGAAAGTCAGGTACCAAATCTGAAATAAAGGAATCCTCAAAACCAAGCAGAGACCAAAAGCCTGGGACAAATTCCTGATCAGAGCTGGTAGAACTGGCTAAGACTAGGGCAAGGGCATAAGGATGGACAAGTGAATAAGAAATTCCATGGGCAGCATACTGAGCTTGTGTAGCAGGGTGGATTGGTCACTGGTGGGTTAAGGTCATGGTTCTCTGAGTTCATCACGAGAAGTTAAGTGTGGTGGCCAAACCAAGCCTGAGACACTCTAGAAGAACAATGGAAGAAACTGAACTGCAAAAGTGGGATTTCAGTTAAGAATTTGTCTGGTAGATAAAAGATGAACAGCCATTGGCAGAAGAAGAAAAGTATGAATAAAGCAGAGACTGGACAGAGTATCATTTATCATGGTCGGGGAAGACATGATCTGTGGCTTAAATACAGGGGCAAAAAATTCTCAGGGAGGATTCAGGAAAAGTAGTTTGGGAGTAGACTGGAAAGGGACTTGGAAGACATGCTAAAAATTTTGAACTTCATCCTGGAATCAACAGAAAGTCCACCTAGGCTTTTATGTAGGGGGTGTTATGTTGCAGGTTGGGTTCCATGGGAAGCTGGTTCAGAGCGCAGATTTGCCTGCAGGGAGATTACTGGGGAGTGCCAGAAGCTCAGCACCTATTGGGGCAGTGAAGGAAGCCACAATGGACAGAGGGAGAAGTTGGGCTGAGATGCTATCACAACAAAGGCCTCAGCTGATCCCCAGGTGCTACTATGAACAAGCAATAAGTCAGTTACTGCTGGAAGGCCCAAAGCTGGTGATAACCTGTGCTGTATTCATCACTGCAAACAAAACTATGCAGCACACCAGGGTGAGCTCCCTCCACGTGCCAGAGACTCTGCTAAGACATGTTTCATATTGCACCTTTTTAAATCCCCCCTTATATATCATTTCCATTCAACACACCAGACTATTAAGGAGAAGGAGAATCAGGTAGAACCAATGAGTAAAAATAACCTTGCTGTAACCACATAACAAAAGAATAAAAAAAGATAACCCAACATAAATATTTCTGTGGCATAATTTTTGAAAGAATTATTTGGAATCTTAGGTAGAAGAAAAGGGATGGGAAGTTTTGGGTTTTCTTTGTGAGTTTTGTTTTACTGTTTGTGAGAGTGAGATGAAGAAAACAAAGGAAATTTCTTTGCAAATAAACTGTTGCAACTGTCCCGCCAGCTTTTTGTAAAACAAAACAAAACAGAAGAAAAAAAGATGAAGAAGAAAGAAGGAAAAAAAGGAACTAAATCAGTGTTTCAGAAAAGAGGCATAGTTCAGGAGAATAGTGTCATAGTCTAGGAGAGAAAAGAAATAGATATATGAAATTGCCATACTTCATTTTGCTTAGATTCTGCCCCTACAGATATATGTGCACGTGGGTGACCTGTATTGTGTCTTGCCACAGAACATAACGATTATAACAATGACTAACATTTGTTGACCACTTATATTGTGCAGAGATCGTTACATTCATTTCCTTGTTTAATCCTGTTAAATGATAAACCGTGGCATATTAAAATTTTTAAGAGATTATTTGAGCAAAAATTGATCAAATCGGGCAGCGCCAAACTGGAAGTGGTTAGGAGCACTCCTCCGATAGAAGCCAGGGGCAGACATACAGAGAAAGTGCAAAAGCAAAGAAAGGAAATTATTTGGGCATAGTTTAAAGCCTAGCTGGCCATTTGGAATTCGTTGTCCTTAGCATTTTGGTTTTGTAACCTTGAGGCATTTAGGGGCTTAGATTTTGATTTGCTGATGGCACCATGGCATTAGAGCCACTTCTGTCTAATGGCCTCCTTGTTTAATTAATTTAACTATTTTCACAGCAACACTGAGGGGTATGTGTATATTTTTAAAACCATTTTATCACCATGTATATGCTTTTTTCAACATTTGTACAGATGAGGAGATCAAGTCTCAGGGAGGTTAGAAATCTGGATCAGCAGCAAGTAAGTGGCTGCAGTGATACCTTTCTGACTGGAGGACCCACTAACTCAATCACTCTGCCAACATTCCTACAGAATTTATATTTACAAACCACCTACCCAGCCCTCAATTCACATGCCCATCATAACTGTGCATGTAGTATGTCAGTCAGCACTTTGCAGATGAGGCTCAGAGAACTTGGACAACTTGTCCTGATCACATAGCAGGTAAATGGGGAAACCAAGGCTTGAACTCCTGATAACAGACACTGGGCTTTTGCTACATAAACCCCACTGATGCTGTATTTAAGAAAAAAAATACAAGTTTGTCAGTCAGATACTTTAAAGATACAAACATCAAACATGACTGACTATGGGCACAGGCAGATGATAATAAAAATGTTTGGCTGAAGAAATCATTTCTATGAGACAACAGTAATACAGATCCAAGAGCAACCTTGGGAAAATGTTTCTGGCTGACAGAAGAGCAGATCAGTACCAAGTTTTTGGAATGCTATTCAGCAATATATACAGAGAGTTTTAAGTGTACAGACTCTTTGGCCCAATAATTTTATTTCTACTTTACAATGGCATCTGGCTAGCAGCCCCAACCAGAGCTGCTGCCATTAAAATGCACATGAAGTCAGAGAAAAAGAGGAAAACCTCCATCAACACTGAAAATTAAGCCTGATAGGAACAACCAGAAAACTTGGAAATCCCACTCTGTAGCATGGGCATTGCTTTTTGAAGTAACCAAAAATGTTGCTTTGTACCTATATGAGGACTAAAAGAAAGTCCAAGCAATCACACATCAGGACATGCGAGAGGGTCTGATAGTGGCATGGTGCACCTGGGAGGTGAAGCACCCATCTGAAGACAGTGGGAGCTGTAGGCAGGAGGAGGAGTAAGAGAGCAATGCATGCTGGACTCTAGAATGTCATAATGGCTTCCATCAGTTCCAAGTGTCAAAGGGCCAGGTGGTGAGGGAGGAGAACACTCTACCCCCAACCTGACAGAGCCTCTCTACTTAAAAGTCAAACCCATGTGGAGCTTTCCTTATGAGGAGAATTCAAGGGAAAAGTCAGGCTAGTACTGCTGAAAAACTCTACAGAACAACCAAAAAAGAATATTAACCAGGTAACTCGGAGAAGAAGTTACTTCCTTAAAAAGAATTATGATAGGAACCAGAAGAAAATTTTAGAAAGCTGTTTGGTATCTTTTGTGGGATAAATAAAAAAGACATGGTTGTTTTGAAATGAGGTGAGCATTGTGGGGCGAGGTGTGGAGGAGAAGCCATAAAAGAGAACAGGATGAAATGAAAAGAGAAAAGAGTAAGATGAAAGAAGAGGATCACAGAAAACAACAGAGCCATGGCTACAGTGTACTGAGAAGGCAAAAACGGAGAGACCAAGAATTTTACACCAACTCAAAATGTCATTCATTTGTGAACACAAGAGAGATATTCTCAGAGTTGTAAGTCGTCAGAAAATATATATTTTTAAAAATATTTTTTGATGGATACAAAGGGGGAAAGGGGAGTGGGAGGAACTGGGAGATTGGGATTGACATATATACACTACTGATACTATGTGTAAAATAGATAACGAATGAGAACCTACTGTAGAGCACAGGGAACTCTACTCCATGCTCTGAGGTGACCTAAATGGGAAGGAAATCCAAAAAAGAGGGGATATATGTATACGTAGAGCTGATTCACTTTGCTGTATAGTAGAAACTAACACAACATTGTAAAGCAAAAAACTCCAATAAAAATTAATTAAAAAAATTTTTTTGGAGACACACACACAAGCTAACAGAGAGGTAAGACTCCAAGAATGAAGAAGTCAGGGTATAAAAGGTCCAGTGCTAACTACTGAAATGTAGTAAACATACAGCTCAGTTAAAAGGTTGTAAATATGGTTATAAAACAAAACAATTATTTTTTAAAAGTATTAAAATTAACAAATATAAGGCAAACTATATGATTATATTAAGTCCATGAAAGAGGAGGAAAGGAAATTAGGGAGAAAGTAAAGGGTGTTAAATTCTCAGTGTAAAATGTTTGACTCCCCAGATTCTACCCCAGGTTTGGAGTCAAGAAAGTTCAGTGACTCCCAGGCTGTCATTTTACAGAATATGATACTAAGGTCCAGAAAGAAGAAGGGCATGGCCCAGTGTCATAAACCTATTTCAGATATTGTGAAAATACAGCACTTCCTTAATTTTCCACCTTCAGTTTAGTGCTACATTCAGTTTAGTGCCAGGATTTCTGGAGAAGAAAAGAATAAGAGACTTGCTTTTATTGATCTCTATGAAATCAGTGAAGAAGACTTAATAGAATGAGAAGTTCTGATGTCAATGTTAACAAATGCAACAGGAAATGGTCTTCATAATTTACTTTGTTTTAACTTAGAAACACATCAATTAAAAACAATGCTTCCACTATCAAAAAACTTTCAGGATCCAGCAAGTATAACTTCTCCTTTTTTTTTTTCCCCTTTTCAGCCCCTACCCCCACCCTTCATATTACAGAAAAATGCTTTCACTTTTCTCACAAGATACTACCTTTAGGAATTGAAGGAAATATTACCTATGACTTAGAATGTATTAGCATAGGATCACTTCCTTATAAAAAATACATTCTCACTTGCTGAAACAGATTTCAACTATAATTGTTACTTGCATTACTTTGATGGTCAGGATTAATGAAGATACTTTCATTATCAATTAAGAATACGCAAATCAGCCTTACTTTGGGACTCATCAATGAGTCCAAGAGTACTTCAAAATAGTTCATGTCTATTCTTGGATTGGAAGAATCGACATTGTGAAAATGACTACACTACCCAAAGCAATCTATAGATTCAATGCAATCCCTGTCAAACTACCAATGGCATTTTTCACAGAACTAGAACAAAAAATTTCACAATTTGTAAG
>NC_041222.1:16477378-16490568 GCF_002837175.3 Physeter macrocephalus | reverse complement strand
TGGAGAACAGTATGGAGGTTCCTTAAAAAACTAAAAATAGAACTACCATATGACCCAGCAATCCCACTATTGGGCATATACCCTGAGAAAACCATAATTCAAAAAGAGTCATCGGGCTTCCCTGGTGGCGCAGCGGTTGAGAGTCCGCCTGCCGATGCAGGCGACACGGGTTCGTGCCCCGGTCTGGGAAGATCCCATATGTTGCGGAGCGGCTGGGCCCGTGAGCCACAGCCGCTGAGCCTGCGCGTACGGATCCTGCGCTCCGCAACGGGAGAGGCCACAACAGTGAGAGGCCCGCGTACTGCAAAAAATAAAATAAAATAAAAAAAGAGTCATGTACCACAATGTTCATTGCAGCTCTATTTACAATAGCCAGGACATGGAAGCAACCTAAGTGTCCATCGACAGATGAATTGATAAAGAAGATGTGGCACATATATACAATGGAGTATTACTCAGCCATAAAAAGAAACGAAAGTGAGTTATTTGTAGTGAGGTGGATGGACCTAGAGTCTGTCATACAGAGTGAAGTAAGTCAGAAAGAGAAAAATACTGTATGCTAACACATATACATGGAATCTAAAAAAAAAAAATGGTTTTGAAGAACCTAGGGGCAGGACAGCAATAAAGACGCAGACGTTGAGAATGGACTTGAGGACACGGGGACTGGGAAGGGTAAGCTGGGACGAAGTGAGAGAGTAGCACTGACATATATACATTACAAAATGTAAAACAGATAGCTAGTGGGAAGCAGCAGCATTGCACAGGGAGATCAGCTTGGTGCTTTGTGACCACCTAGAGGAGTGGGATAGGGAGGATGGGAGGGAGATGCAAGAGGGAGGGCATATGGGGATATATGTATATGTATAGCTGATTCACTTTGTTATAAAGCAGAAACTAATACAACATTGTAAAGCAATTATACTCCAATAAAGATGTTAAAAAAAAATAGTTCATGTCACTCAGTTTCTCATTTTCTCTAGTTCTTCTCTGGCTCTCCATTTTTAACCTCATGGGGACTTTAAAAGACATCAAATACTGCAGTATGTTTCTAATTTATTTACACTTAAATCATCAAAATGCTCTTTTGTAAGAGTCATTTGATGTCCAAGTATCCTTATGGGGCCTTTTCATTAGCCATGTCCCTGCCCTGGAAAAACAGGAAGTCACAATTTGCCACAATTAAAAAGACTGAGCTGGAAAACAAGGTTTGAATTCAGTCTCACATTAGTCACAGAACGCTCCTGCCTCTCTCCAAGTAGGCTTCTTGTTTTTCAAAGATGTTTCAAAACACAGCAGGTTCCTTTAAATTTAAGCTTCACCAATGGAAGGTAGAGTTCATAATAATTGCACTTGGGTTGTAGTTTACCTTCAACTTGGGTGTCCTGGGTGAGAGGGGATGGAATTATGATCCCCTAAAAGAGGAGCATAAATAGAAGGGGTAAAGAGTCTTAACTTTGCAACTGAGATATGCTGATTTCCTTTGAGCTGAATCAAAGTGGTTCACTGCCGAAATAAAATTCTAGCAAAAAACTATATACTCAAGGAGAAAAAAATAGTAGAGAGAAGTTTCACAATTTTCTGTTTTTCTGCCATGAATGTAAATTAGAGCTTTGGCCTATTATTAATTGTTGGTAATAAGGTAAGACAATAGCAGCTGAGGAGAAAAATGATGTCTTCTCTCAGTGTATATGGAATGTCAGTCTCTCATAAGGTTTTGCTTCAAATACCATAACCTCCATGTGTTCTGCTTCCTGAATGAGTCTAAGATTTCCTAAGTTATCCGTCAGGATCCAATCAGGAGCCAGAAACCACACCAGTTATTCAAACAGAGATAATTCAAGATAAAGGATTGCTAAATATGCATAAAGTGGTTAACTGGGTAACAGAACAAGCAGGAAGAGGACCCAAAGGTATCAAAGAGGTAGCAATTTCAAGCAGCAGCTTTCACTCCTCAGGTTGAGGGAACAAGGGAAGAGCTGGGAAATATTAAAACGCAGTTGCCCATGGAAACCGCACTCAAGATTCCTAAGGAGGGGTTACCATGGCAGAAATGAGGTTTGCAGGCTCCCTGTCCCAGTTCCACAGCGTGGGGTATAGAAGGGTGGGTTTGGAGATGAGAGACAATACTTAATAATCGGTCCTCTGAAATATAAAGTAATTTAGGAAGGTGCTTGAGCAGCCTGAGAGTTATTATTCCCATTTTATTCACAAAAAAGCAGACTGGAAAAGTGAGTGCTGGAACAGAGTCAAATACCCAGTAATAATAATATCAATATTTACCAAATGCTACGTGCCACATATGGTTCTAAGTGACTTACAGGTGTTAATTCTTTACAATAACATTTACGTCTTTCTGTGAGGTAGGTACAATAATTAGCACACTCCTACTTGTGAGGAAACTGAAGCACAGTTGCTTAGCAAATAAGAGATGAATGGGAATTGAAGCTCAAGCAGTCTAACTCTGAAACCTACCATCTTAACCATTACATAATGCCACCACTCCAGTATCCATCCTCATGTATCATGCTGCTTCATTGAAATAAAAATAATAGCTACTTACAGCTAATTAGCTATGGCAAGGCCCTGTTCTAAGAGCATACATGTATTTTCTAACTAAATTCTCAGAGCAACTCTTTGAAGTAAGTACCATTATTTTCTTTGTTTTACAAATGAGTAAACTGAAGCACAAAGAAGATACTTAGAGTCCAAAGACTCAGGCCTAGTAAGAGGCTGAGCTGTGATTGAATCCAGAGTGTCTGGCCAGAGAGCTCATGATTTCAACCACAATACTAGAATGCATGATAAATTAAGCCTCAGTAATGCAGAATTTATGGCATCTCTCCTTGAAAACCCTTTGGCTAGTTACAGTAAATGGGCCATTTACTCCCATCTTTTTTAGATAATCAAAGTCCCATCTTTTCTAGACATATTCCAAAATGCAGACTTTTACCAATCAGGACTGATCTTCGTTTCAGATTCTTGATGAGAATTAAAGAAGTTTTGCTTTATGTCATGGCCCATGAAAAGGGAGTTTCACTAAAGATTATGCATTTAAGAAAACTGAAAAGGTCTGAGTCAGTGTTTCTTTAAATGTATATATGGACACATATTATGCATGCACAGATAGCTAATAATTCATTTCCTTGACAAAATATGTGATTTTTATATATTTCTGTTCTCTCTGATTATTTTTTTATTTTCTTGAGCCGTATTTCTATCTATGTTATAATGAAAAGCTGGTCTGTGAAACTTTCAAGAAGGAAAATTTTGTGACATTATTTCCTTTTCCAAAAGAATTGTTTTTTATTATTTTGCAAGAAGAACA
Organism: Physeter macrocephalus; assembly: GCF_002837175.3. Classification (NCBI taxonomy): domain Eukaryota; kingdom Metazoa; phylum Chordata; class Mammalia; order Artiodactyla; family Physeteridae; genus Physeter; species Physeter macrocephalus. The sequence continues at coordinate 16,487,240 of NC_041222.1, read as the reverse complement.
TATTTCTCTAAAGCCTTCTAAATATTATTTATTTGTTAAAACTTTATTTACACACAGCATCTCAGAAATCCATCCACTCTCTAAAGTGAGGTCATACTTATTTAATCATACTTACTACATTCAAACTATTAAAATTAAAATAATTTTTTTAAATGAAGGCAAAGCAAAACATCCTTTTATAACTAAAATGCAATATGCACAAAATAAGAACTTTATTAAGACTAAATAGTGATAATAAAAAAATTAAAAGACACAGGAAAGAATATAAGGTTGCTAAAAATCAACAATAAGACCATGTCAATTACCAGCTCTTTTATATATACCGCATTCATTGTAGTGGAAGTGTTCTTTGCAGAAAAGTGAGAAAATCCATTATATTACAAAAAATACAATAAAGAAGAAGAAGAAGGTGAAGGAAAAGAAGAAGGAGAGGAGGAGGAGGTTGCGGAGGAGGAGGAGATGGAGAAGAAGGTGAAAACCACCCACACTCCAGAAAAAAAACACTAGAAAATTTTAAGTACCCTTCTAATCTCTTGTCTGTGCACATACATACATGCACATAAATAAATGCCTAGTTTCCCTTTTCAAAATTTAGTGCACACTGAACATACTGTTTTGCAACCTGCCAGACCTTCTTAAGCCCTGAAATTCATAACCCAAGCCCTTGAGGCAAACTCTGAAAGAAACGGAGGAACAGGCTTGAATAGCAATCTTATAAGAAAAAGAAAGGGAAGGAAAAGTGGAAGGCAAATGAGATCAAAGAAGACAGAGGGTATGGAGCTGAAAGGATATCACAAAGGAAGCAAAAGATAAAGACGGACTTTTTCAATTTAAACTTCATTTTCTAATTTTCTTAATTGCATCAACATTGCACTATTGTGTGTTTTTTGGAAATTCTACTCCTCTTCCTCCCCCTTCTCTGTGGCTGGGGTAGTTCGCAGCACAGTGTAGAGATGCCAACCGCTGGAGCCAAATTCAATTCCAAATCCAAACATAAGCAATGTTTGCAAATCGAGACTCCTTTGAGGTTCACCCAACTCCAATTTTACCAATTCCCTTCAGGGAAACATTTCCCTTTGAAGCTTCTGTGTACCCAAGTGCATCCTGGGATGCAGGTTTGAGTTTCTAGTGTGGGGCAATTTACGTATAGAATGAATATGCTCTGTACCTAACCCTCTCATTACTTTAGGTGCACGCAATTTGTGACAATGTATATAGTAAAGTCAGTACTTGAAGGCATGGCTGGAAAACATTTTTGTTCATGTGCATCTAAGTTAAAGTTCAAAAGGCAAATTGAGAATACTGAATTAGCCCAGATGTTGTAAAGTTAATATGCATGTTGATTTCTCCAGAAATGCTCTTTAGCTTTAAAAAAATGGGACGGGAGAACTTGAAATGAAGCTGATTTTAAAATGGTAGTTTTAAAACTATTAATTGTGTCAAGCATTGTGTCCTAGATAAATGCTACAGGCCACAACTTGAAATGCTTACAAAAAAATTTTTTTTTTCCTAAAGAAAATAGCCTACAATGTATGTGGCTTGGAGTATGTTTCTAAGTAGACTTGGAAAAGGGGAAGTGTAGTTGATCATGTCTAAGGGAATCTACCTACCCTGAGAGGTCTGAAAGCACAACTGGAAAAATAAATAAGGGCTGAGAATTGTGCCTGTGCTGAGAATTACATGCTGACAAAGCCCACGTGTGGGGTGGAGGGGTGGTGCAGTGGTCAGCGGCATTCACCAGTGGTTACATTATCATTTTGTGGGTGAACTGAATCCAAGGAGAAGTCTTTAAACCCAGCTAGGAACCTGAGCTCCCTGTTTTCCTAGCCTTCTGGGAGGCATCTTCCCTCTCCCTTTACACCAGGTCAAAATGACTCGTGACCAAACAAGACAAGGTGTTAACCTTTTCAATCTGGGTCTCGGTTGACTCCATTCTTAATCCCTCCTACCGTGTATACCTGTTTCAATGTCTCCTCTCAGATGAAACTTCTAGGAAGCTGAAAGTTTGTCTCCTTGTTTAACCCTTAGGCACTACTCCCCAGGGCCTCATCATGATGTCACACACCCAATATATACTCAGGAAATATTTGAGAAGAATGGCCTCCATTATCATTTCCTTCTTAAATTACTGACAACAGATTTGGGAGTGGGCCTGCAGAATTATGTCTCCTGAGGCTCTGAGAGTCTTTATTTTACACTCAATTATTTTGCATTATCCTAGGCAGTTTCATTTGGCTGTTTGATCACAAATAAATACTATCTGGTTGACCCACCATCATGAAATTTTCCAAAACACATCAATATTTAGAAAATAAATACCTATTGTTTACATTATCCTGCTTTCCTCCCTTTGTAGACCCTAGCATTTACATGTCAATTTGGAATCTCCATCCTAACAAAAATCCCCATGTTGCCCACATTGGCTTTTTCATTATTATTCTCCCTGGGCTTCCCCCAAAGAAATATGCTTTTGATACAACATGTATTCGTAAAATAATGGTGTGTACACAGCATCTTCTAAACAAACGTACTGAGCAAATTAAAGTATACTTTTATGACCAGAAGAATCACCACCCCCTTAAAAAACTATACTAAGCTTGTCTTATTCACCAAGATGTGAAAGGTGAGGTGTGGTCCCTTTACCATCCTAAGCAGACTATATATACATTTTTTGCTTAAAACTGTATCCATATCATCCTATTATGAATTGAATAAAATTTGTATGGCTCCAAGTTTTACTTCAATTAGGCAAGAAAACATAAGAGGACAGATGACAAGATTGTTGATGAGTGGATTCCGACGTATTAATATGAAGTAAGGCTACTAAACCACACAAGATGAATGATAATATAAGATATGGCAGTCAGTGTTATTCTCTCTACAAAAATCAGTCCATATGAGACAGTTCCAGGACACAGAAAGAATGACAACTTTAGGTCAAAAGTCCTAGGTTCCCTCCTGTTTCCGGTCCAGCACATAAGGAGCTTAAAAGTTGCCACTCCATGCCAAGAGCAAGTGAAAAGCTGAACAAACTGAAAAACCAACAACTCTTCTTAGCTCTCTCAGAGAAGAGAGGTCACAGGGTAAACTGCTGTCTCCTAAATTAAAGAGACAGATAGGTGGACACAAAGCATCACAACTTGCCAGAACAGAAACCTGTGAATAGAAACCTCTTTGGAAACCAGTACTAGGATAGAAAAGTCTGAATTGTAATTGATGAATTTCTGGAGGTTCAGTGTGAACAACTCTGAGAGTTAAAACACCAGGAGGACACAGTTATAGGGAGGCCTCAATACTTTGGTGAGTTTTACTTTTGAGCTCTATAAGGTTTTCACAGTGAATATCAGAGAAAAATCCTCTTATGCCTCTGGCAGAAAGGGGGGAAATGGACAAATTTGTTGAAAGATTCAATCAGCCAAAACTCACAAAAGAAAAATAGACAATCTGAATAGGCTTATATCTATTAAAGAGATTGAATCAAAAATTAATAATGTTCCAAAGCTAAAAGCTCCAGGCCCAGATGTGCACACTGGTGAATTTTACCAAACATTTAAGAAAGACACAACAATTCTCCAAAATATCCTCCAGAAAAAAGAAGAGGGAATACTTCCTAATTTATTCTATGAGGACAGCACTATCCTAGTAACAAAACCAAAGACATTACAAGAAAAGAAAGTTTCAGACCAATATTTCTCATAAACATAGATGCAAAAATCCTCAATGAAATATTAGCAAGTCAAATTCAACAATGTGTTAAAAGAACTATACACCAGGCTACCATGATCAAGTAGAATTTATCCCAAGGCTGGCTCAATATTTCAAAATCAATTAACGTAATCTACCACACAGACTAAAAAAGAAAAACCACATGATCATATCAATAAATGCAGACAAAGCATCTGGCAAAAATCTATCACCCATTCATGATTTTTTTAAAAACTCAGCAAACTGGTAATATAAGGGAAATTTCTCAACTTGATAAAGAACACCAACAAAAACCTACAGCTAACACCATACTTAAATGGTGAGCTTTTCTGCTAAGATCAGAAACAAGGCAAGGATATCTCCTTTCACCACTGCTTTTCAACATCAAACTAGAAATTGTAACTAATGCAATGAAACAAGAAAAGGAAATAAAAGGTATAGAGTGGGAAGGAAGAAATACAATTATCTTTGTTCACAGACAATATGATCGTTTATGTAGAAAATCAAGAAGAATTGACAAGAAAAACCTGCTAATAATTATAAGTGATTATAATAAGGTTGTAGAATACAAGGGTAATATACAAAAGTCAATCACTTTCAATATTCCAGCAATGAGCAAGGAATTTAAAATTAAAAATTAAAAACACACTACCATTTATATTAGCACCCCAAAATGATATACTTAGGTATAAACATAACAAAATATATATAAGATCTATATAAAAAAAAAACTATAAAACTTTAATAAAAGATATCAAAGGAGTACTAAATAAATGGACAGACATTGCATATTTCTGCACAGGAAGATATTGTCAAGGTGCCAGTTCCTCCCAACTTGATCTATAGATTCAATACAATCCTAGTCCAAAGTCCTAGCAAGTTATTTTGTGGATGTTAACAAAATGATTCTAAAGTTTATATAGAGAAGGAAAACACCCAGAATAGCCAACTCACTATTGACGGATAAGAACAAAGGTGGAGGACTGACATTATTCTGACTTTTAAGACTTACTATAAAGTTACAGTAATCAAGGCAGTGTGGTATTGGTGAAAGAACAGACAAATAGACCAATGGAACAGAATAGAGAGACCAGAAACAGACCCACATAAATACAGTCAAATGATCTTTGACAAAGGAGCAAAGGCAATACAATGGAGCAAAGATAATCTTTTCAACAAATTGTGATGGAACAAGTGGACATGAACATGTGAAAACTGAATCTAGATACAGACCTTACACCTTTCACAGAAATTAATTCAAAATGGTCCATTGATGTGAGTGGGGTATTTAAGACTCCTAGTAGTATTGTATTGCAGTCAGCTTCTCCCTTGATGTCTGTTTATATTTGTTTTATGTATTTAGGTGCTCCTATATTGGGTATATATATGTTAATGAGTGTCATATCCTCTTGCATTGATCCTTTTATCATTATATAGTGTCCTTCTTTATCTTTCTTTATGGCCTTTGTTTTAAAGTCTTTTTTGTCTGATATGAGTATTGCAACCCCCACTTCTCATTTCTGTTTGCATGAAGTAGATTTTCCCATCCCCTCACTTTCAATATATGTGTGTCCTTCACCTTAACATAGGTCTCTTGTAGGCAGCATATTGTAGGCTCTTGTTTTTCTATCCAATCTGCCACTCTGTGTTTTTTGATTTGAGCATTTAGTCCATTGACATTTAAGGTAATTATTGATAGATATGTATTTATTGCCAATTTAAACCTTGTTTTCCAGTTAATTTTGTATTTCTTCTTTGTCCCTTTCTTTTTGTTTTTCCTTTTGTGGCTGGATGGTTTTCTTTTGTATTATGCTTATGTTCTCTTCCTTTTGGTTTTTGTGAATCTAGTGTATGTTTTGATTTATGGTTACCCTGGCTTTCAAGTATGTTAACCCATTACTATATCTACTTGCTTTAGACTGGTAGTCATATAGGTTAAAACACATTCTAAAAATAAATATACATTTCCTTACTCTCCTCCCTAACAATTTATGTTAACAATTTTACATCTTCCTGTTTATCCTTTTGCTGCTCATTGTGGTTATCATTGCTTTCACAAAATTTTTTTGATTTTTTAAAAATCTGTGTACTGGTTTATTTAAATGATTTACTTTCCAATTGTGATTTTCTTCCAGACAGAAAATCAATAAGGCAACAGAGATCCTAAATGACACAACAGAACAGTTAGACTTAATTGATATTTTTAGGACATTACATCAAAAAAAAAACCCAGAATACATATTCATTTCAAGTGCACATGGAACATTCCCTAGGACTGACAACATGCTAGGACACAAAACAAGCCTCAACCAATTTAAGAGAATAGAAATTATTTCAAGCATCTTTTCTGACTATAACGGCATGAAACTAGAAGTCAATCACAGAAAGAGAAATGAGAAAAAAGAACAATTACACAGAGACTAAACAACATGCTACTAAAAAAAACCAATGGGTCAACAATGAAATCAAAGAGGAAATTAAATATCTTGACAAATGACAATGAAAACACAACTATATAAAATCTATGGGATGCAGCAATACAGTTCTTAGAGGGAAGTTCATAGCAATACAGTGTTCCTCAAAAAAAAAAAAACATGAAAAATCTCAAATAAACAACCTAACCTACCACCTAAAAGAATTAGAAAAAGAAGAACAAACAAAACCTAAAGTCAACAGAAGGAAGGAAATAATAAAGATCAAGAAGGAAATAAATATAATAGAGATTAAAAAATAGAAAAAAATTCAGTAACACCAAGAGTTGGTTCTTTGTTTTCCCTTTTTCTTTAAATTTATTTATTTATTTATTTATTGGCTGTGTTGGGTCTTCGTTGCTGCATGTGGGCTTTCTCTAGTTGCAGTGAGAGGGGGCTACCCTTCGAGCGGGGGCTACTCTTCATTGTGGTGTGTGGCTTTCTCATTGCGGTGGCTTCTCTTGTTGTGGAGCATGGGCTCTAGACACGTGGGCTTCTCTTGTTGTGCAGCATGGGCTCTAGACACGTGGGCTTCAGTAGTTGTGGCACATGGGCTCAGTAGTTGTGGCACATGGGCTCAGTAGTTGTGGCTCGCGGGCCCTGAGCACAGGCTCAGTAGCTGTGGCACGTGGGCTTAGCTGCTCTGCAGCATGTGGGATCTTCCTGGGTCAGAGCTTGAACCCGTGTCCCCTGCATGGGCAGATTCTTAACCACTGCACCACCAGGGAAGCCCCAAGAGCTGGTTCTTTGAAAGGGTAAACAACATTGACAAACCTCTGGCCAGGATCACAAAGAAGAAAAGAGAGAGGACCCAAATAAACAAGATAAGAATGAAAGAGGAGAAATAACAACCAATACCACTGAAATGCAAAGAGAGAGAGAGAGAGAGAGAGAGAGAACACTACAAACAGTTATATTCCAAAAAACTGTACACCCTAGAAGAAATGGACACGTTTCTAGCCCACCGAAACTGAATCCAGAAGAAAGAGATATTTTGAACAGACCAACCACTAGGAGTGAAATAGCATCTGTAATAATAATAATAATAAAAACACCCTGCAAACAAAAGTCCAGGACCAAATGGCTTCACTGGGGAATTCTACCAAACATACAACAAAGAAATTGTACCAATCCTTCTCAAACTATTCCAAAAGATTGAAGAGGAGGGAACACTCCTAAAGGTGTTCTGTGACGCCACCATCATCCTGATACCAAAAGCAGACAAAGACACCACCAAAAACAAAATTACAGCCCAATATCTTTAATGAATATTGATGCAAAAATTCTCAACAAAATATTAGCAAACCAAGCCCAACAACACATAAAAAGGATCACACACCATGATCAAGTTGCATTCATCCCATGGTCACAAAGATGGTTCAACATATGCACATCAATCAATGTGATATACCACGTCAACAAAAAGAAAAGACAAAAACCACGTGACCATCTCAATAGATGCCGAAAAGTATTTGATAAAATTCAACAACCATTCATGATAAAAACTCTTACTAAAGTGGGTACAGATGGAACATATCTCAACATAATACAAGTTATCTGTGACAAACCCACAGCCAACATAATACTCAACAGTGAAAAGTTAAAAGCCTTCCTGCTAAAATATGGAACAAGACAATAATGCCCATTCTCACCACTTCTATTCAACATAGTATTGGAAGTCCTAGCCACAGCAATCAGACCAGAAAAGGAGGGGCTTCCCTGGTGGCGCAGTGGTTGCGCGTCCGCCTGCCGATGCAGGGGAACCGGGTTCGTGCCCCGGTCTGGGAGGATCCCACATGCCGCGGAGTCCGGAGCCTGTGCTCTGCAACGGGAGAGGCCACAGCAGAGGGAGGCCCGCATACCACAAAAAAAAAAAAAAAAAGAAAAGAAAAGAAAAGGAAATAAAAGGCATTCAAATTGGAAGAGAAGAGATGAAACTGTCATTATATGCAAATGACACAATACTACATATAGAAAACCCTAAAGACTCCACACAAAAACTACTAGAACTGATAAACAAATTCAGCAAGGTTGCAGGATACAAGATTAACATACAGAAGTCTGTTGCATTTCTTTCCACTGACAAATATCAGAAAGGGAAAGTAAAAAAAAAAAAAAAAATCCCTTTAAAAATCACATCCAAAAAAATAAAATACTTAGGAATAAACTTGACCAAGGAGGCGAAAGACTTATATGCTGAGAACTATAAAACATGGATAAAGGAAACTGAAGATGATTCAAAGAAATGGAAAGATATCCCATGCTCCTGGATTGGAAGAATTAATATTGTTAAAATGGCCACACTACTCAAAGCAATCCACAGATTCAATGTGATCCCTATCAAATGATCCATGATATTTTTCACAGAACTAAGACAAATAATCCTAAAATTTATATGGAACCATAAAAGACCCAGAATTGCCACAGCAGTCCTGAGGAAAAAAAATAAAGCTGGAGGCATAACCCTCACAGACTTCAGCCAATACTACAGAACTACAGTAGTCAAAACAGCATGGTACTGGCACAAAAACAGACACACAGATCAATGGAACAGAAGAGAAAACCCAGAAATCAACTCACACACCTATGGTCGATTAATCTTCAACAAAGGAGGCAAGAATATACAATGGAGAAGAGACAGTCTCTTCAGAAAGTGGTGTTGGGAAAGCTGGACAGCTGCATGTAAATCAGTGAAGTTAGAACACAGCCTCACATCATACACAAAAATAAACTCAAAATGACTTAAAGACTTAAACATAAAACATGACACCATAAAACTCCTAGAAGAGAACATAGGCAAAACATTCTCTGACATAAATCATAGCTATATTGTCTTAGATCAGTCTCCCAAGGCAAAAGAAGTAAAAGTGAAAATAAACAAACGGGACCTAATCAAATACAGCAAAGGAAGCCGTAAACAAAACGAAAAGACAACCTATGGAATGGAAGAAAATATTTGCAAATTATGTGACTGACAAGGGCCTAATTTCCAAAATACACAAACAGCTCATATAATTCAATAACAAAAAAAAAAAAACCAAACAATACAATCAAAAAATGGGCAGAAGACCTAAATAGACTTTTCTCCAAAGAAGACATACAGATGGTCAATAGGCACATGAAAAGATGTTCAGCATCGATAATTATTAGAGAAATGCAAATCAAAACTACACTGAGGTACCACCTCACACCAGTCACAATGGCCAGTATTAAAAAGTTTACGAATGACAAAGGCTGGAGAGGGTGTGGAGAAAAGGGAACCATCCTACACTGTTGGTGGGAATATAAATTGGTGTAGCCACTACAGAAAACAGTATGGAGGTACCTCAAAAAAACTAAAAGTAGAGTTGCCATATGATCCAGCAATCCCACTCCTGGATATATATCCAGAGAAAACTCTAATTCAAAAAGATACATGTACCGCAATGTTCAAAGCAACACTATTTACAATAGCCAAGACATGGAAGCAACCTAAATGTCCATCAAGAGATGAATGGATAAAGAAGATGTGGTATATATACACAATGGAATACTATTTACCCACAGATAATAATGCCATTTGCAGCAATATGGATGGACCTAGAGATTATCAAACTAAGTGAAGTAAGTCAGACAGAGAAAGACAAATGCCATATGATATCACTTATATGTGGAATCTAAACTATGACACAGGGCTTCCCTGGTGG
>NC_041222.1:16457905-16473941 GCF_002837175.3 Physeter macrocephalus | reverse complement strand
GTCCGGAGCCTGTGCTCCGCAACGGGAGAGGCCACAACAGCGAGAGGCCCGCGTACCGCAAAAAAAAAAATAAATAAATAAATAAATAAATAAATAAATAAATAAATAAATAAATAAATAAATAAATAAATAAATAAATAAATAAATAAATAAATAAATAAATAAATAAATAAATAAATAAATAAATAAATAAATAAATAAATAAATAAATAAATAAATAAATAAATAAATAAATAAATAAATAAATAAATAAATAAATAAATAAATAAATAAATAAATAAATAAATAAATAAATAAATAAATAAATAAATAAATAAATAAATAAATAAATAAATAAATAAATAAATAAATAAATAAATAAATAAATAAATAAATACCGCGTACCGCAAAAAAAAAAATAAATAAATAAATAAATAAATAAATAAATAACAAAATAAAATATGACACAAATGAACTTATCTACAAAACAGAAACAGACTGACAGACACAGAAAACAAACTTATGGTTACCAAAGGGGAAAAGGGGTGGGGAATGGATAGACTAGGAGTTTGGAATTAACAGATACAAACTAGTATATATAAAATAAATAAACAACAAGATCCTACTGTATAGCACAGGGAACTATATTCAACATTGTGTAATAAACCATGATGGAAAAGAATATGAAAAAGAATACATATACATATGTATAACTGACTTACTTTGCCGTACACCAGAAACTAACATAACATTGTAAATCAACTATACTTCAATAAGAAAAAAAAAAAAAAAGGATCATAGGCCTAAATGAAAAGTGCAAAACTACAAAACTCTTCAAAATAACAAAGAAAACCTATATGACCCTGAGGATGGCGATGACTTTTTAGATATAACACCAAGGCACAATCCATGAAAGAAAAAACTGATAAGCTGGAATTCATTAAAATTAAAAACTTCTGCTACATGAGAGAAAATGTCAAGAGAATGAGAGGAAAAGCCACAGACTGGGAGAAAATAGTTATAAAAGACACAGCTGATTAAGGATGATTATCCAAAATATACAATACTTAACAATAGAAAGAAATTGAACACCTGGTTTAAAATTGGGCAAAAGACCTGAACAGAGGGACCTCCCTGGTGGCGCAGTGGTTAAGAATCTGCCTGCCAATGATGGGGACACGGGTTTGATCCCTAGTCCGTGAAGATTCCCACATGCCGCATGCACCACAACTACCGAGCCTGCGTTCTAGAACCTGAGCCACAACTACTGAAGCCCATGTGCCTAGAGCCCACACCGCAACGAAGAGTAGCCCCTGCTCTCCGCAACTAGAGAAAGCCCAGGCACAGCAACGAGGACACAACGCATCCAAAAATAAATAAATAAATTAATTAATTAATTTTTTTTAAAAAAGACCTGAACAGATACCTCACCAAAGAAGATATACAGATGGCAAGCAAGCATATGAAAAGATGGGCAATACTGTATGTCATTAGGGAACTGCAAATTAAAAAAACAATGAGATACCATTACACACCTATTAGAATGGCCAAAAACTGGAACCCTGACATCATCAAATGCTGGCAAGAATATGGAACAACAGGAACTATCGTTCATTGCTTGTGGGAACAAAATAGTAGTACAGCCACTTTGGAAGACAGTTTGGTAGTTTCTTACAAAACTCAACATACTCTTACCATATAATCTAGCAATCATACTCTTAGTTATTTACCCAAAGTTGAAATTTATATCCATACAAAAACCTGAACATGGATGTTTATAGCAGTCAGTTTCATAATTGCCAAAACTTGAAAGCAACAAAGATGTCCTTAAGCAGATAAATACACTGTGGTACATCCAGACGATGGAATATTATTCAGCACTAAAAAGAAATGTGCTCTCAAACTCTGAAAAGACATGTAGGAAACTTAAATACATATTACTAAGTTAAAGAAGCTGATCTGAGAAGGCTACATTTTGTATGATTTTAAGTTGTGACATTATGAAAAAGGACAAACTATGGAGATAATAAAAATGTTAGTGGTTTCCAGGGGTTAGGGGAGAGGGAAGAATGAATAAGCACAGCACAGAGGATTTGGGGAGCAGTGAAACTATTCTGTATGATACTACAAGGGTGGATAAATATCATTATACATTTGTCAAAACCAAACAATGTACAAAACCAAGAGTGAACCCTTATGTAGACTATAGACTTTGGGTAATAATGATGTGTCAAGGTAGTTCATCAGTTGTAACAAATGTACCACTCTGGGGCAACCAAGGATGTTGATAGTGGGAAAGATTGCACGTGTGTGGGGACAGGGAGTATATGAGAAATCTCTGTACTTTCTGTTCAATTTTGCTATGAACCTAAAACTACTCTAAGAAATAAAGTTTACTAATTAAAAAAAAAAGTCTTGGATTTGAGTTCTGACACTGCTGCTTACTGGTTAAGTTGCCCTGGGATAATCAACTTATTAGGCCTTGTAAACTGCTGGTACAAGTAGTATTTACTTCCCAGCCTTGCCCAAGAGACTGCAGTGAAACACTGGGTGTGAGAACACTTTGTAAAGTCCTATATACCCATGTCTTTGGCTTCCTACAGAAGCAACCAAACTATTTCTCAACATTTTCCACTGAGCCAGCATTGGTGGTTGCAGATGTGGAAATACCTCATCCTTTTACGACCTTAAAGAAATTAGCATGAACTCCAAGAAAATCCCAAACAAAAGCTGATGAAACTTTGTTGGATGCCAAGGAAGCAGCTGGCACCATCAACACTGTGAGACCTTTGCTGGCATGCCTCCCTCTACTGTGCTGCCAAATGTTCTTGATGGGGGTACCTGGCATTGCAGTGAGGAAACCAGTGGGAGAGAAGAGGCCATCCTATAACCTGCCTCTGGCCTAAAACAACGGGATACCTTTGGAGAACTACTCTTGCAGGACCCCACCAAGTTTAAGTGCACATTCCATGCTATACCCCTTGGGGGAATGGGAGGCATGGCCCAGATCCTTCAAGATAAAGCATCCAGGTAACATAAGTACTGTTTTTCTCTTAAACATACCATCAATCTCTATTTCTTTAAGTCTATGGATAGAAACACAATCTTTAATTACCTTCTAAATGTTTGTATGTTTGTTTACTTTTGCCTCTTTATCTTTAGGGCATTTCCCAGGAAATTTTTAATGAGCCTTAAAAATGTTTCCATTATGAAGAGATGGACAACAATTGTAAAGCGAGTGTTGCCAAAAGAACAAGAGGACATTGCCAAGAGGACAATGACTATTTTCCCATATTTAGGTAAAACTTGTCTCATTTTCTCCACCTTCCTTTATTATTCTAAGCAGGCTTTATATATAACCCATTTTGGATAGCTCAAAAGTTCTTCCTAGTTACAAAAAAGAGTTTTTTGCCTCCTGTATAAGTGGCATGCCAGGTAAGAACAGGAAGGGGAACCCCAAATTGCCTTCGCTCACTGAGCTCACATTCCCTTGCCCCCACTGAGAAATCTGCTGTCCACTCAGACGTGGGCAAGTAGGCAAGTGTTCTGCTGGGCACTCCACCTCCTGACCCCTGGACATGGCTTGGCACTGGCCAGGCCCAACCTGGGGTCTGCCTCCGGTCCCAGTCTCTCATGCTTGGCAGAGGTATGACTTAAAGGGGAAACATATGAAAAGGGACTCTGGATTTTCCCTCAAATCCTTCACAATTAAGTTTTTAGGAAAGACCAGAAGATCTGAGTCTGTGTACATGGGGCAAGGACATATTCATAGTAGAAATGATGTCTCCGGAGCTTGTCAACTGGAGAGGCTTCTGCTTATGGTAACAGTCATAGCAAGATGTTTCATCCTCATTTCTAAGTTGTGTTTGAAGTATAGACTTGAAAATTTACAAACTGATGCTCAGAAATATCTTCAGGATCAAATTGACCTTCAAATTGAAAGGATTCCATTTCAAATTAGGAATGATGTATATTTTAAAAAATATTTATCTATGTATTATTAGCTTGGAAACATTTAAGAACTTTGAAACCATATACAAGTGGTATATTTTTCACTGGGAAGCTGGGATGATGCTTTTTTCTATTTCAAGAGCATTGAAAAAAGAAAGGTTAATTTACTCATGGATCTCTTCAAACCAACAGTAGCCTGCATGATGATATTTCTGAACACAGCAGAGAATAGCTGAGTATGTAACTCTGAGGATTTTTATATATATTTAAGTTCTTGTAAAAATATTCCTTGCCCCAAACTTAAAGGTCTACTGACTCACCTACAGCTAACCAAACACTGGGATATCAGTTAGATGTTAGACTTCTAATCCCAGGAAGAAGAAAGAAAGAGTCAAAAAAAAGATGAAAGGAAGGAAGAGAAGAAGTGGAGGCAGAACAAGGGAAAAAAGAAGGAAGGAGCGATGGAGGCAGGTAGGGAGGGAGAGAAGGAAAGAAGCAGGGAGGGAAGAAAAAAATGGCATCATTCAATATGTGTTTCAAAGCATACAAGTTGAGGCTAGTTTTCTGACTGGATCCAATTACTTTAAATTCAACAAATATTTATGGAGTCCATACCATATGCAAGGCATCCTGATGAAAAATCAGTAATAAGAGAGTGTCCTTAAACCTTTTTAAAATAAGATTCAATTTAAAATAAAACCTAAACAAGACACACAAATGCATGGGCATAAGTCTTCATATCACTTGTGCATAATATAGGTACAACATGGTGTTATATAAGCCACCAGAGGACTGAAGCTCACAAAAGTACAAATCTGAGCATTTTACTGTGCCATTTTAAAACCCTATTTGATAATAATGTAAAAGTTTAAGGCATGGAGCATACCCACCCATTGATCTACCTACCTACCTAGTTTCCTTCCTTCCACTATCTGTCCATTGATCCATCCTTCCTCTATGCCAGGGGTCCCCAACCCCGGGGCCGTGGACTGATACAAGTCCACAGTCTGTTAGGAAATGGGGCCGCACAGAAGGAGGTGAGCGGTGTGTGAGCGAACAAAGCTTCATCTGCCGCTGCCCATCGCTCCCCATTGCTCGCATTACCGCCTGAACCATCCCCTGTGCACCCCCGTGGAAAAATTGTCTTCCATGAAACCAGTCCCTGGTGCCAAAAACGTTGGGGACTGCTGCTCTATGCCATATTCCTCTAAAGTCAACCTGTCACCCTGACCTCAAAACCTATAATCTATTCGCCTTTTTAGCAATAGGATAGAGATCTCATCAGAAACTAGGTACTGTAGACAATTCCTGATTCCACCACCACCCCTTCCCAGTCCAAGCCCCTATCATCTCTTAGCTAAATAACTTCAGTACCCTTCTAACTGGTCTCCCGTTGCTTCTTTAAATTTATTCTCACGTAGTAGCTAGAGAGAAATTTTTGAAATGTATCAGATCATGACATTCACCTTTTTAAAACCCTACAAACATTGCACTGATAATAAAACCCAGGGTCCTCATTAGAACATCAAAGGCTCCACCTAATCAGCCTCACTAACTCTCCAACCTTGTTTGTACCTTTCCCCTTCCACCACTATCTCCAGTTTTTCCCTTCCTTGAATATACCAAGCTTTTTCCTTGTTAATACTGATTGGCCCTGTTATTCCATCTTTCTCAGTTTCCTCCAGTAGTCCCCTCCTCTTTCTTCCTGGATTAGCTAAAATGTTACCTTCTCCAAACATGCTGCCTAAAGTGGGCCCTGCCCTCTTTATCCATTCATTCCTTCTCTATCACCTCTCCTTGCTCATTTTCTATACAGAACTTATGACCTTCTCAAGTCATTTTGTTATTATTCTCTCCCCTGCTGGAATGTAAGTCCTCAGAAAGATCAGCAAAATTGACAAACATTTAGCTAGACTGACCAAGAAAAAAGAAAGATGATTCAAATTACTAAAATCAGGAATGAAAAGGGGAGACATTACTACTGACCTTACAGAAATAAAAAAGATTATAAGGAACTACTCTAAACAACTGTATGCCCAACAATGAGACAATCTAGATGAAACAGGCAAATTCCTAGAAAAACACGAACTACCAAAACTGACTCAAAAATAAAGAAACGATCTGAACCTACAAGGAGATAGAATTATTAATCAATTCAGCTTATCTGATTTGTCAAGTACTCCTCAATGTTTCCATTTTTAAGAATTCTTCTGTGGTCAGTTGTAAAGATTTGCAAGATGTGATGTAAAATGCTTTGCCCCTCTAGGTAGGGAGAATGATACTTCTGTGAACAACATAAAGATATGGTTATCAAAATTAAGTGCTATACTAATCCTACTGGCCATAACGTTTGGTTTCCCACCCCCCGCCCCAGAAAAGAAAAGCAAATAAGCATTTGTAATTCTCTCCCAGGTTTCAGGATCTGAAAGAATTCCAGCTGACCTAATACTTAATCTTCATGAAATCAGTAAGGTGACGGCTTTTGGAATCAAGCCTGGGATAAAATTCCAGCCTTTTTGCTTACATTGCCTGTGGGATGTAAGGACAAGTCTTTGAGAAACCATGTCCTCATTCTATGGGACAATATGGGTACAATGTGGTTTTATTCTAGAATTACAAAGAATAATTGGGGTAGTATCTCAAAGTGTGTAACTTAACAATGTAGCAGCTATTACTGATCATCTACCATATACCTGGTACTCTACTGGGGGATACAATTTCAAGTAAAACATGGCTTCTTCACGGAGGCGAAAGAGTGGTTGAAAAGATACTTTCGATATTAATTAACAGTTTTTTCTTCATTTCTCTGCTTAATGTAGAATTAAAGTTTTTTAAATTAATAACACAATCAATCAATAGGCCTATAAACCATTGTGGTTAACAGTGAAAATGATTGATGACTATTTTACAAGTGGCAAGATGCAGGTGATAAGGTTTTTATCCTCTCTTTAGAGAGGTTCTCTAGGTGTCTCTTGATAATGGAGAGTAGAAAAAAACACTATAGAAGTTGGGTTAAAATACTAATTTCCTGTATATAATGAATGAAATAAAATGAAACATGTAGAAAGACTTATACATTTCCCTAAAAATTATAATTACTGAATGAGTTTTTTAGAATACAAATCTTTATGAACCCTCTTGAAAATATTTCAGCAACATATTCTGCAGCTCATATTTTGCAGAAATGAAACTATAGAGACAAAGAATGTTGGCACCCAAAGAATAAAGATTAAGGAGTGGTCACAGAGCAGGGGACAGAGACTTCTTCCAAATGAAGTGTGACTGGTGGCAGAGCTCAAAGTTACAAAATATATGGCAAGATCTTTATGACCAGAGAAAATTTAAAATACCTTCCAACCCTGGGGAAAGTAATGCTTAAAGTAAGTTGCAGAGGACAGTCTGCCTTGGTGAGAAGATTTCACCAGCCCCACAGACAAAGGCAAGGAAAAGAATAAAGTAAATTGGAATGTTCTGATTTCAGTTTGATGACAACTTCTGGTTATAAGAAGACATGCGTTCCTCAGAGGACTCCCAGATTTCTGAGCTGATACCTGCCCTAACTCTAAACTATATATAGCACCATCTAGTGAAATAACAGAATACTTAGGCTTTTAAAAATAAAAACTTCAGAAATGGTTAAAAGTATAAATCAATGGAAGATGTAGGGTCTTTTTTTTTTTTTTTTTTTTTTCAATTTTTTATTTTTTTATTTTTTGTTACACGGGCCCCTCACTGTTGTGGCCTCTCCCGTTGCGGAGCACAGGCTCCGGACGCGCAGGTCCAGCGGCCATGGCTCACGGGCCCAGCCGCTCCACGGCATGTGGGATCTTCCCGGACCAGGGAACAAACCCGTGTCACCTGCATCGGCAGGCGGACTCTCGGCCACTGTGCCACCAGGGGAGCCCTGATGTAGGGTCTTGAAAGGATGGGATGGGAAAAAGCTGATACCTGCCCTAACTCTAAACTATATATAGCACCATCTAGTGAAATAACAGAATACTTAGGCTTTTAAAAATAAAAACTTCAGAAATGGTTAAAAGTATAAATCAATGGAAGATGTAGGGTCTTTTTTTTTTTTTTTTTTTTTTCAATTTTTTATTTTTTTATTTTTTGTTACACGGGCCCCTCACTGTTGCGGCCTCTCCCGTTGCGGAGCACAGGCTCCGGACGCGCAGGCCCAGCGGCCATGGCTCACGGGCCCAGCCGCTCCACGGCATGTGGGATCTTCCCGGACCAGGGAACAAACCCGTGTCACCTGCATCGGCAGGCGGACTCTCGACCACTGTGCCACCAGGGAAGCCCTGATGTAGGGTCTTAAAAGGATGGAATGGGAAAAATGAGCTTATTTTCTCACTTGAAAATACACTTTTAAATTCTTAGATAATATGAGGATGTTTTTTAATTCAATCAGTCATTTGATACAGTGACCATCCTTAGGCATTGGTTTGGCATTACAGGGAGAGACATGTTGGAGTAAGGAAGAATGAAAAACACTGGCTGTGGTGAGAACTGGGGCTGGGCTAAGGGTGTATGAATTCCTAACTGAGAAGAGGAGAATGTACAATGGTGTGCTGGAGCCAGCTAGCACTTCTGGAGAGAGCCAATTGTGCACATCTATTCTCAACCTTTTGCTCAGTGATGTCTCATTTGTAACATGAAATTGGCCATGGTGGGAATACTTACACAATGAAAATTGGCAAATGCTACAAATCAAGGTTACCTACCCTCAGCAAACACACCACTAGAACATACCAACCTCTAATCCTCCCAACTGACCACAGTCCCTATGGATGGAAGCCAGAAATAAAGTCTGGTGGTGGTCAGAGTCCCACTAGACAAAGAAATCTGAGTCTAAATGGTATATGGTTGGTGTGCTAACCAGTGGCTGCTAAGACCTTGTCAAAAATATAAAAATTGCCCAAACTTATAAAAAACAAAGCAGTTCAAGCTACTTTAACTTTCAGAAAACAACTGAAAATTCCTCCAGCACCTTTAAGAAGAGATATATCAGTTGCTAAAAGAGGTAGCTAACGTGCACACAGTGCAGGAAAGGGCTTGGAGACAACAGAGCCAGGGTGTGGATTGGCTTGACTTTCTTCAACAGAGTAGCCTTGGACAATTTAGACGTTGCGCTGGTTCTTCAACTAAACGTCAAAATTAGACCAGTGGGGTTTTCTTTCGTTAATTAGTGGGACCCTTTCCTCCAATGACCTCTTATATGCAATACCAATATTCTATTGTAAGCTTTATAGTGTCATTTAAAAGGCCAGCGCCTCTGAAAGACCTCAAGCTCCTCTGAAGACCTCAGAACACAGTGTTAAAGCCATTGAATTAGACTGTTTCCAAGAGTATATTTTCCCTTCCAGCACTGGTATTCTAAACAAGGAATTAGCTAACTATCAGCTGCCATTTCTCCCCACTTCCCCTATCTAGAGGAGTGTGCCTCCTCCCCTTCTACCGAATCTAAGAGGGTAGACGGGGTAGAGTCCAAAACCCACTTCTCTCCATAGATGCGTCAAGGGCTCCACACCAATTCGGTTTTCAATATGCAAATTGTTGATTCTAGATGGGTCTTTAAAGTCAGAAGAACTTGATATGGATGGAAATCATATCTGGGCAAGACTTCTCTCTCCCATTCCAAAAACATTCCGGTGTTCGGAGTCTGTATGTATAGATGAGTTACACATACTATTCTGAAGTGCTTTCATCTTATATGAACATGGTTTGAAAACTGTAATTTTTGTCAAGAGATAACGATCAACGAGAGTTACATCTTCTTAAGCTTTTAGAAAATTATTCACAGTCAAGAACAGTAAAAATACTAGATAATTTCAAAGCTAAAATCTTTCTATGGGGTTTTTGTGGCTTTTTCACTTAAAGGTGATTTTGATTCTGAGTGACCTAAGTTCATGCAGATAAAGGTAGTGTCTCCTAACCCACAGAGTGACTGGAGGCCCACAGGCTGGCACTGAATATAAGAAGATTAACAACGGTAGTCCATGGGACAACTCTAATCTCTATAGAGTTAGAGAGTAATGAGGATTAGCTGCCAACACGTAAAAATTGGAAAAATATCACATGAAAATTCTGATTTGTGGCTTTTCTTGGGGAAAACAAACAGGATATAGTAAACTTGGGCCTGCATTCCTATCCAGACTAAGAGCTGCCATTTCCTGTTCCCCATGGTCTTCTTGCTGCCCCCTGCAACACCCATTTGGTTACCTCCCTGCCCTCACTTGAGTTTGCACTTGCTGACTTTAAGGCCATGCCAGACTGAGCTGCAAGAGACACTGGGCCTTTCTGAGAATAGTGAAGCAAATTCATAGTCACGATGCATGGAAAGTTGCTCAGCCCTGAGCCCCACCTGGGGCCTCGGCCCTGTCTGAAGGGATAGGAATGCTCCTTGCAGGCAAGAGTACACCCTACTCAATGTGCAGACTGAAAACCTGAGATGTCTTTGGAGCAAGATGGGGGGTTTGTGGTTGAGCACATTTATTTCTGAACTTAATGACATGGAGAACCACAAGCCTGCCCACAGTATCAATTTTTCATAAAAAAAGGAGAAAGGCTATTGAGTCAAATGTTCCAAGAGCGCCTGGGCCAGGGAAACCTCTAGTATATTTATAGCTTGGATATACAAACAGGAATGCCTTGTTCGGTGGAGAAAAGTAATAAGAGCTACCGTCAGTGAACACTTGTTTTGTGCTCTCTTTCCATGCTCACAGTGACCCAGAGGGTTTTTTATGTTTACAGATGAGGAATTCAAAGCTCAGAGAGGTTAACTAACTTGGGCAAGTCACACAGCTTGTTACTTGACAGAACCAGAATTCACTGCATAGGCTGACTGCGGACTTGTGCTTTCTCTACTATACTGTGCTGGAATTTTATATTTTAAAATGACCCTTTGTGCTCTCCAACTCATTTTCTTAAAGATTACTTCCTCGGAGCCCTGTTATAAGTGTATGAGGTGGAGGAATTATTACCCACATTTTACAGATGAAGAGCTGAAGCAAAAAGAATGAATATCTTAACCTAATAATTAGTAACTAAGAACTAGTACCCAGGTTTGCTGACTTCTAATCAAGTGTTGTTTTCACATCATCAAACTAAAAGCTGACTCTGGGCTGAGTATTTGTGTCTTCCTCTTCGGATGCTTAATGTTAAAGAGTTATAAAGTTTTTATGTTATACAAATTGTTTGCATTTCTTTTAATGAAGGATTATTTTTGTAATTTGAAAACAGGGCTGGAAAATGAAGAAAACAAAGCTCAGATTATTCTACGCATTAAAATAACCATGCTTTTAAGGTAGCCAGTAAAACTTCTCTGTAACTGAGCTCTATTTATAATAGAGACGAATTTAGTCTTTTGTGGCAAAGGCAGTTGACAAGGAAAATAAGTCTGGGTAAAATACTTTTTTTGTCTTTCAAAATAGTACAACCCAGTTTAGAAGGAATAGAAGTTACCAAAGTGATGCCACAAACTGAAATTCTTTTTTTTTCCAATGGTGGTAATGGGGCAGGAAAGGGGGCTGGGAAAGACCAGTGGTTTAAACAGATTGATTTTTAGTGTCAGGGAATATATTTTCTTTTCCTGCATATGATTTTACAGGTGGGAAATTTCCACAAATAGGGATATAAAAAAAGGCAAACCTTGACACTACAGAAATGGAATAAGTTCTTATAATACTCTGGAGAAACACAGTCTTTCTGGATTCAGTCATGCCAGGAAAGCATCATACAATTTTCCTTATAGTGTTTCCACTGAATTCATAGATCCCCCAAGCTGTAAGGAGACATCTGTTCCACTCTCAGCTACACATGCCACTTTCTTCTTTCATGACAAGCCTCAGACAGCAGACGCCTGCAAGTCCAAATCCAATTTATTCTATAAAAGGAACAGACGTTTATTCCCCACATTTGATACGAAGGCAGGGCTTTGAAATCCCTTCCAGCGGGGAGGGCACATGCTGGTGGTGTGCTGCTACACACTTTGGAGGATGTAGGGATGTGAGGCATAAAGACTAGAAGATGGCAATGTCAGGGGTTCCATCAGACTGGGGACAGCAACCCTGTGCTAGGAAGACGGGTGAGGACAGGATGAAACTCCATTTTGGAAGATTCTTACAAGGACGGTCACTGAAACAAGGAATTGGTAGCCTTCAGGCATGGATTCACGGTTAGTCCCGTAACACTGAGCTACAATTTCTTAAAGCTAGTCTATCCTTTTTCTTGTTCCAGAGCCACAGCTAGGTTGATGCTACAGGTGGAACTCAAGAAGATCCCCGACTGTAGTGAAGGAGAGGTTGCAGGAATATGAAACCAGCAAGGTTACTGTACTCCAGCAGACTGATGACGGACCAAAAGACACTGTCTCCTTAAATTGGCCTGACAAGGGGAATTCCCTGGCGGTCCAATGGTTAGGACTCAGCGCTTCCACTGCAGCGGGCACAGGTTCTATCTCTGGTCAGGAACTAAGATCACGAAAGCCACGCGGTGCAGCCATAAATACATAAATACATACATAAATTGGCCTGACAAGGATATTGGCTCTGCAGTCAGTAGCAGAGAACGAAACAGAGTTTGCTGGAGACCAGATTCACCAGAGGAGCACTGATACCCACAGTTCACAACAGGTAGCAGTCATTGAACACATCCTAGGGGCTAGGCATGGTTCCAAGCCCTCCACCTATAATAACTCATTTAATCTTCATCCTACAAGGAAAGTACTACTACTACCCCCATTTTTCTTTCAAGGGAACCAAGGCACAGAGAGAGTGAGTAATGTGCTTATAGCTAATCACTAGGTCACAGAGCTAGGAAGTAGCAGAGATAGGGTGGGTATCCATTGTGGTAGACAGAATAATAACTCCTTAAAGATGTCCACGATCTAATCCCCAGAACCTATGAAGGTGTTACCTAACATGGCCGAAAGGACTTTGCTGATGGAATTATTTAAGGATCTTGAGATGGGAGGATTATCCTGGATTATCCAAGAGGGCCCAAGGTAATCACAAGGGTCCTTTTATGAGGGAAGCAAGAAGGTCAAAGTCAGTAATAGGATATGTGTTGTCAGAAGCAGGAGGTTGGAGTGATATAAGGAAGGGGCTATGAGCCAAGGAATGTGGGTGGCCTCTAGAGGCTGAAAAGGCAAGGAAATGAATTCTCCCCTGAAACCTCCTGAAGGAAAGTAGCCCTGCCAACACCTTGATTTTAGACTTTTCACCTCCAGAATTGCAAGAGAACAAATGTGCACTATTTTAAGCCACTAAATTTGTGATAACTTGTTACAGTAGCAATAGGAAACTAATACATCCAGGCAGCCTGACTCCAGAAACTATATTCTTAAATATGTTTAGGTCATCTTTCCAGTGTTGTCAATATTCCTAGAAAAGACTCTATAAAAGCAGTTTCACATTGGCTTCAGGGTTTCCCTTGTTTATCCCCATAGCACTGGATGTCTGTAGGACTTTACTGTTTTAGATTCATCGTATATACACAGACCCGATATTCAGCTCATAACACTGGCATGCAGTAACCATTGTTAAAATGTTAAACATTTTCTATCAGTTCGTAAATAACCCTTGAGATCCTCCCTGCTGTTCTGGATACCTTAGTGCCTCCCATGGGAGTGCCTCCCTCCACCCCCGCCCCCAATCCAGACCTTCCCAATCCCTGAAGGATTAGAGCCTGACAAGGAAGGCTCCTCCCCGAATCCAGCCCCAACTCTGGAGGCTGGGTCCATTCTAACAGCTGGTGGCCATGCCAAAAGCAGATGTTTAATATTTTGATTATAACCCAGAATATACACATGCTGATTAATAACTCAAGATACCCTAGAAGCTTCCAAAGGATTTTTACTTATGACTAGAGTTTCAAAAATTTTTTTGTTATCAACGAAAGCAAATTATCCCAGAATATTAAGCAGCATCTAGTGTGACTCCTATTAGCAGAATGACTTTCTATAGAGTGCAACAGTGAAACTCTCGGAAGCACATATCTAGGTCTCTAAGCTCCATACTTGAACCACAATGGCCTCAACTGAAAAGAAGCCACCCCCAACAAACCATATCAGCAAATACCTCAAAGGTTTGCCTTTAGCATGTGTCCCTTTTCCAAGTGAAACCAGGTGGGCGTCACACCCCTTATCCTGTCCTCTTAAATAGGACAAGAGAACTTGAGAATCAGATAAGTACATTGTGTATAAAGTATTATGAAATGTCATTAATTGTTTTTTCTCTGACATCTCTGGCTTCACTGAAAAGGAATTCCACCGTCTGTTGATGCCTCATATTCGTGGTCTCCTCTGAATAATATAACTCGGTGAATCAGCGTTTTCCTCAGAAGATGAATGCTGGGTTATAGCCTAAAACTCTTCTCTACTGATAATCCTACCTTGTGAAAAGAATCATTTAAGGAAAATTGTCAAGGGAACATGTCAATATCCCTTATTCTCCTAAAGATGTATCATGGTGTTCTGGGCACACCAGGCCTCCATAGGGTTAAAAGAATGGATTACCAGACTTTGGAGTCATATCAACTACAGGCCACCCCTTGTTCCACACTACCAACTGTGTGACCCTCACAAGTTAGTCGATCTCTGAAATCTGTCACCGGAAAATGGGGATAGCATTGCTTTCTTACACCTGGTTGTGAGGACTAAAAGAGCTAGTGTGCTAAAATACCTATCATGATACCAGTGACCTACAACCCATGGATCCCAGGTAGTTCACTTCCCATCTTTCCCATGTTAGACCCAGTGAGAGACCAGGCTTCTTGCCAGTTCTTTCCAGATTGCTCAACAATGTTCTGAAATTATCAAATATCAAGCATGATTCTCCTTTATAATTAAGTGTGCTTTGCTTCATCACACCAAGCAGGAAGCAAAAGAAGAAAAAGCCATACATGTGCCCTAGGACTTTTTAAAAGTTCTGGGTTTCGTGAACCCAAAGTTAAGCACTAGCATGTTCTACCTCTAAGAAAACGACAACTACGCAAATGAAAAACGCAAGGAGGAGGCAGTGTCCTTGGGTGTAAATAAGACTCCCATAAGTTCCATCCAACAGCAGATCTTAAGGTGGAGACCACCATTTTTTTATTGTCCAATAATCAACACTCCTGCTTCTGCATCAACATTTTTTACATTTCCCAGAAGTTTGAGAAAATGGAGTAGGTGGCTCAAGGTTGCTGCTTTTGCCACTTCTAAGTCAGCCATTTAGAAGACTGATCACAGATTCTGTTCCTTCCTTCCTTTTTCAGGCACACTGCAAGGATAAGATGAAAGAGCAGCCACTTTGCAAAAAGATGGGGAACTGGAATCCAGCTGTGACCCCCAAAATAGACACGGAGATACAGAGAATGTATTTTTCTACCCAATAGCCCAAGGGAGAACCTCTTCAATTAAAAACACTTTTGATACGAAGCCAGACTGCCCAAGATGACCATCTAAAAATATACGAAAATCTAGGAAAAACAAGCTCTCCATCCTGGAGGGAATGTCAATGGAAAATAGTTGCTAGGCTTTTCCAGTTACCAGTAATAAAAAGAAAAAGAGGCTCCCCATTATAAGCCCAGAGCTGGAGGGATCGTCAGCTGGTTCTGAGCCAGCCTTCGGATTTTCTGAGTGCGTTACAAATTACAGGAACAAAATGTGGACTTTTCACTCTAACCATGTTTTCTGAGTCCAGACAATTTATTACTAGGTTTACTTCCGAGGGGACTAGAGTTGAAAAAGATGCCTCCATGTATGGATAATGTTTAAAAGCTTCTAAAGTACATACATTCTTATACTGAACAGCAACTGTACAAAGCACATAGACTTTATGTATTTTTTTAACATCTTTATTGGAGTATAATTGCTTTACAATGGTGTGTTAGTTTCTGCTTTATAACAAAGTGAATCAGCTATACATATACATATATCCCCGCATCTCCTCCCTCTTGCATCTCCCTCCCACCCTACCCATCCCACCCCTCTAGATGGTCACAAGGCACCGGACTGGTCTCCCTGTGCTATGCGGCTGCTTCCCACTAGCTATCTATTTTACATTTGGTAGTGTGTATATGTCCATGCCACTCTCTCACTTCATCCCAGCTTACCCTTCCCACT
>NC_041222.1:16443575-16457731 GCF_002837175.3 Physeter macrocephalus | reverse complement strand
AACCTCCATACTGTTCTCCATAATGGCTCTATCAATTTACATTCCCACCAACAGTGCAAGAGGGTTCCCTTTTCTCCACACCGTCTCCAGCATTTATTGTTTGTAGGTATTTTGATGATGGCCATTCTGACTGGTGTGAGGTGATACCTCATTGTAGTTTTGATTAGCATTTCTCTAATGACTAGTGATGTTGAGCATCCTTTCATTTGTTTGTTGGGCATCTGTATATCTTCTTTGGAGAAATGTCTATTTAGGTCTTCTGCCCATTTTTGGATTGGGTTGTTTGTTTTTTTGATATTGAGCTGCATGAGCTGCTTATAAATTTTGGAGATTAATCCTTTCTCAGTTGCTACATTTGCAAATATTTTCTCCCATTCTGAGGGTTGTCTTTTCATCTTGTTTATGTTTTCCTTTGCTGCAAAGCACATAGACTTTAAATGAAAGAATTAAGAAAAACAAATAAGGCACCAATCCTTTCATACATCAAACATTGATAATATGCCTAAATATATATATTCTTGTCAAAAATTTCTTCCCCTTTATGTCTAGTAAGCTGTATATTACTTTTGTTTTCTAGATGACTGTGAAATCTTTTGAAGGCAAAGTCATGTCTTATTCATCTTTGAATCTTTGTTCCAATACAGTTTCTAACATACAGGAGATATTCAATAAATGTATGATTAAGAAATTTCTCTTTTGTGAGCTGCAGGTGAAAGCTTTTCTATTATGTTTTTCATGAACTCATATAAATACATATGCAATGAATTCCTCTTAAAGTTTAATGTTAGGGGAAAAACTGTCTGCCATGATGTTCTTTCTCTTTACATAATAATAAGAGCAATGTAGCACATTATGTTTCCCTTGTTTACTTGGAACCCAGGAAGCTCAAAGCCAAGTTTTAAGTTCAACACTCACTCTCCTTAGCCTAAGATTTTTGACACAATACTTTCCCTCCTTACTTTCTCTTTTACCTAGCTCCTTGTTTTCATCCTGTTTTACATAAACATTATTTTAAGCTGCCTCAAATCCCTGTTGGAAGAAAACAGGAAGTAAATAGTGAATTAAAAAAAATAAATGAATATAGAACTAGAAAAAAGCATATTTCTTCTCAATGGTTTCTTACATGTGCTGCAGAAATACCCTCAAGATGCTGTTATGTTATATCCACTATCATTTAACATATTTCAATAGAAACAAGGAAAGACTACAGGACTGGGAGACCAGCATCATAGGTTAAAGTTCAACCTCTGCACCTCTCTGGCTGTGTGACTTTGAACAATACACTTAATTTCATGAGCATCAGTTTCCTCATCTCATAAACAGAGTGCACTCGTTTTTCAACATTGAGTCCTTACTATGTGACAGTGACAGTGTCAAGTAAATGAAAAAAGAGCCATGTAATCAAGTTAGTGCACAGTCTAGTAAGAGAGACAGAAAAGCAAAAAAATGATTACAGTAAATTGTGATCATTGTTACACTACATAGGTCACAGAAGAAGCACAGAAGGGAGAGAACTAAATCAGACTGGAGGATTCCAGAGGGTTTCAAAAGAGGTGGCAGCTGCACTGATTTTTAAAGATGATTGGGAATTAACTAGATGGAAAATGGCACAGAGGAGGAAGGGTAAGAGGGCATTCCAGGACTCAGGAAGAGCACGTGTGAAGTCACAAAAACACGAAACAGCATGACAAGAGTAGGCAACGGCAAATTGTTGGAAGATAATATGTGTCCCGTCTACCTCCCAGGGTGGTTTCAAGGATCAGTTGAGTGGATGTATACACTGAAAGTGCTTTGTAAACTCTAAAGCACCCTATACGTGTTCAAAAGTAGAAGATTATTATTAGACTCTCATTTTTTTCCCCCTCCAAATTGGAAACATTTGCTGAAGTAAACATTGCTGATGCATTAGCTGTCAGGATGGTGTATTATATTTGGAAAACATTTGCCAATGCCTGTTCAGTTTTTAAATTCCCAGTCACATGTGTTTTTTGTTTGAGAAAAGACATCAAGTAATAATGGATTTATTGTTAATTGTGCAACACTGGAGCTTCAAGATTTAAGTAATCTCTCTTCCATGCTGACTTTATTCCACATTGCCTGTGTAGCCTGAAGTTATTTATTTAATAATTAAAACTGATAAGTGAACACTATTACCACCTTGTAGTGATCAAATTTTGTTATCAGAGGAAATTCAGGATTTTGTTTTTATCTGCACACGTGGACAAGTGTGCAGATAAAAACAAACACCTTCTGAGAAAAGGAGGAAAAGAGGTATGGTTACCTCTGCTTAAGACAGCTTCCCAAAGTATAATGGAGCTCAGATCCAAATACGCAGCTCCCTGTTCAACATTTCAACAACCAAACATTCCCTTTCTTAGGGACATTTTTCTTTTTTTTCTTTTTCAGATGCACATTTGGGCTAGGTTTATTTATATATTTTTAATAGATCTTTATTGGAGTATAGTTCCTTCACAATACTGTGTTAGCTTCTGTTGTACAAAAAAGTGAATCAGCCATATGCATACACATGTCCCCATATCCCCTCCCTCTTGAGCAGCCCTTCCATCCTTCTTATCCCACCCACTAGGTCATGGCAAAGCACTGAGACGATCTCCCTGTGCTATGCTGCTGCTTCCCACCAGGCAACTAGTTTACCTTCAGTAGTGTATATATGTCCACGCTACTCTCACTTTGCCCCAGCTTTGCCCTCCCACCCCATGTCCTCAAGTCCATTCCCTATGCCTACCTCTTTATTCCTGCCCTGCAACTAGGTTCACCAGTATCTTTTTTTTTTTTTTTAGATTCCATAAATATGCGTTAGAATATGGTGTTTGTTTTTCTCTTTCTGACTTACTTCACTCTGTATGACAGACTCTAGGTCCATCCACATCACTACAAATAACTCAATTTCATTTTTTTTATGGCTGAGTAATATTTCATTGTATATATATGCCCCATCTTCTTTATCCATTCATCTGTCGATGGCCATTTAGGTTGGTTCCATGTCCTGGCTATTGTAAATAGTGCTGCAATGAACATTGTGGTACATGACTCTTTTTGAGTTATGGTTTTCTCAAGGTATATGAACAGTAGTGGGATTGCTGGGTCGTATGGTAGTTCTATTTTTAGTTTTTTAAGGAAACTCCGTACTGTTTTCCATAGTGGGTGTATCAATTTACATTCCCACCAACAGTGCAGGAGGGTTCCCTTTTCACCACACCCTTTCCAGCATTTATTGTTTCTAGATTTTTTGATGATAGCCATTCTGTCCGCATAAGGTGATATCTCATTGCAGTTTTGATTTGCAAATAATTACTGATGTTGAGCATCTTTTCATGTGCCTCTTGGCCATCTGTATGTTTTCCTTGGTGAAATGTGTATTTAGGTCTTCCACCCATTTTTTAAGTGGATTGTTTGTTTTCTTAACATTGAGATCCATGAGCAGTTTGTATATTTGGGGGATTAATCCTTTGTCTGTTTCATTTGCAAATATTTTCTCCCATTCTGAGGGTTGTCTTTTTGTCTTGTTTATGGTTTCCTTTGCTGTGCAAAAGCCTTTAAGCTTAATTAAGTCCCATTTGTTTATTTTTGTTCTTATTTCCGATAGTCTAGGAGGTGGGTCAAAAACGATCTTGCTGTGGTTTATGTCAAACAGTGTTCTTCCTATGTTTTCCTCGAAGAGTTTTATAGTGTCTGGGCTTATATTTAAGTCTTTAATCCATTTGGAGTTTATTTTTGCGTATGGTTTTAGGCAGTGTTTTAATTTCATTCTTTTACATACAGCTGTCCAGTTTTCCCAGCACCACTTATTGAAGAGGTTGTCTTTTCTCCATTGTATGTTCTTGCTTCCTTTGTCATAAATTTGTTGACCACACGTGCGTGGGTTTATCTCTGTGAATTCTATCCTGTTCCACTAATCTATATTTCTGTTTTTGTGCCAGTACCATACGGTCCTTTTTTTTTTTTAACATTTTTATTGGCGTATAATTGCTTTGTAATGTTGTGTTATTTTCTGCTGTATAACAAAGTGAATCAGTTATACATATACATATATCTCCATATCTCCTCCCTCTTGCATCTCCCTCCCACACTCCCTATCCCAGCCCTCTAGATGGACACAAAGCACCAAGCTGATCTCCCTGTGCAATGCGGCTGCTTCCCACTAGCTATCTATTTTACATTTGGTAGTGTATATATGTCCATGCCACTCTCTCACTTCATCCGAGCTTACCCTTCCCACTCCCCATGTCCCCAAGTCCATTCTCTACATCTGCATCTTTATTGCTGTCCTGCCCCTAGATTCTTCAGAACCTTTTTTTTTTTTCATTCCATACATATGTGTTAGCATACGGTATTTGTTTTCCTCTTTCTGACTTACTTCACTCTGTATGACAGTCTCTAGGTCCACCTACCTCACTACAAATAACTCAATTTCATTTCTTTTTCTGGCCAATATTCCACTGTATATATGTGCCACATCTTCTTTATCCATTCATCTGTCGATGGACACTTAGGTTGCTTCCATGTCCTGCCTATTGTAAATACTGCTACAGTGAATATTTTGGTACATGACTCTTTATGAATTATGGTTTTCTCAGGGTATATGTCCAGTAGTGGGATTGCGGGGTCGTATGGTAGTTCTATTTTTAGTTTTTTAAGGAACCTCCATACTGTTCTCCATAGTGGCTGTATCAATTTACATTCCCACAAACAGTGCAAGAGGGTTCCTTTTTCTCCACACCATCTCCAGCATTAATTGTTTGTAGATTTTTTGATGATGGCCATTCTGACTGGTGTGAGGTGATACCTCATTGCAGTTTTGATTTGCATTTCTCTAATGACTAGTCATGCTGAGCATTCTCTCATGTGTTGTGTGTCAATCTGTATATCTATCTTCTTTGGAGAAATGTCTATTTATGTCTTCTGCCCATTTTTGGATTGGTTTGTTTGTTTTTTGATATTGAGCTGCATGAGCTGCTTGCAAATTTTGGAGATTAAACCTTTGTCAGTTGCTTCATTTGCAAATAGTGTCTCCCATTCTGAGGGTTGTCTTTTCATCTTGTTTATGGTTTCCTTTGCTGTGCAAAAGATTTTAAGTTTCATTAGGTCCCATTTGTTTATTTTTATTTCCATTTCTCTAGGAGGTGGGTCAAAAAGGATCTTGCTGTGATTTATGTCATAGAGTGTACTGCCTATGTTTTCCTCTAAGAGTTTGACAGTGTCTGGACTTACATTTAGGTATTTAATCCATTTTGAGTTTATTTTTGTGTATGGTGTTAGGGAGTGTTCTAATTTCCTTCTTTTACACGTACCTGTCCAGTTTTCCAAGCATCAATCATTGAAGAGGTTGTCTTTTCTCCATTGTATATTCTTGCCTCATTTATCAAAGATAAGGTGACCATATGTGTGTGGGTTTATCTCTGGGCTTTCTATCCTGTTCAATTAATCTGTATTTCTGTTTTTATGCCAGTACCATACTGTCTTGATTATTGTAGCTTTGTAGTATAGTCTGATGTCCGAGAGCCTCATTCCCCCAGCTCCGTTTTTCTTTTTCAAGATTGCTTTGGCTATTCGGGGTCTTTTGGTTTCCATACAAATTGTGAAATTTTTTGTTCTACTTCTGTGAAAAATGCCATTGGCAGTTTGATAGGGATGGCAATGAATCTGTAGATTGCTTTGGGTAGTACAGTCGTTTTCACAATGTTGATTCTTCCATTCCAAGAATATAGTATATCTTTCCATGTGTTTGTATCATCTTTAATTTCTTTCATCAGTGTCTTATAGTTTTCTACTTACAGGTCTTTTTTCTCCCTAGGTAGCTTTATTCCTAGGTATTTTATTCTTTTTGTTGCTATGGTAAATGGGAGTGTTTTCTTAATTTCTCTTTCTGAGTTTTCATTGTTAGTGTATAGGAATGCAAGAGATTTCTGTGTATTAATTTTTTTATCCTCCTACATTACCAAATTCATTGATTAGCTCTAGTAGTTTTCTGGTAGTGTCTTCAGGATTCTCTATGTGTAGTATCATGTCATCTGCAAACAGTGACAGTTTTATTTCTTTTCCGATTTGTATTGCTTTTTTCTCTTTTTGTCCTCTGATCGCTGTGGCTACAACTTCCAAAACTGTGTTGAATAATACTGGTAAGAGTGGACAACCTTGTCTTGCTCCTGATCTTAGAGGAAATGGTTTCAGTTTTTCACCATTGAGAACGATGTTGGCTGTGGGTTTGTCATATATGGCCGTTATTATGTTGACGTAAGTTCCCTCTATGCCTACTTTCTGGAGAGTTTTTATCATAAATGGGTGTTGAATTTTGTAGAAAGCTTTTACTCCATCTATTGAGATGATCATATGTTTTTTCTCCTTCAATTTGTTAATATGCTGTATCACATTGATTGATTTTCATATATTGAAGAATCCTTCCATTCCTGGAATAAACCCCACTTGATCATGGTGTATGATCCTTTTAATGTGCTGTTGGATTCTGTTTGCTGGTATTTTGTTGAGGATATGGTATCTATGTTCTTCAGTGATACTAGCCTGTAGTTTTCTTCTTGATGACATCTTTGTCTGGTTTTGGTGTCAGGGTGATGGTGGCCTCGTAGAATGATGTTGGCTGTGGGTTTGTCATATATGGCCTTTATTATGTTGACGTAAGTTCCCTCTATGCCTACTTTCTGGAGAGTTTTTATCATAAATGGGTGTTGAATTTTGTAGAAAGCTTTTACTCCATCTATTGAGATGATCATATGTTTTTTCTCCTTCAATTTGTTAATATGCTGTATCACATTGATTGATTTTCATATATTGAAGAATCCTTCCATTCCTGGAATAAACCCCACTTGATCATGGTGTATGATCCTTTTAATGTGCTGTTGGATTCTGTTTGCTGGTATTTTGTTGAGGATATGGTATCTATGTTCTTCAGTGATACTAGCCTGTAGTTTTCTTCTTGATGACATCTTTGTCTGGTTTTGGTGTCAGGGTGATGGTGGCCTCGTAGAATGAGTTTGGGAGTGTTCCTACCTCTGCTATATTTTGGAAGAGTTTGAGAAGGATAGGTGTTAGCTCCTCTCTAAATGTTTGACAGAATTCGCCTGTGAAGCCATCTGGTCCTCAGCTTTTGTTTGTTGGAAGATTTTTAATCACAGTTTCAATTTCATTGCTTGTGATAGGTCAGTTTATATTTTCTATTTCTTCCTGGTTCAGTCTCAGAAGTTTGTGCTTTTCTAAGAATTTGTCCATTTCTTCCAGGTTGTCCATTTTATTGGCATAGAGTTGCTTGTAGTAATCTCTCATGATCCTTTGTATTTCTGCAGTGTCAGCTGTTACTCCTCCTTTATCATTTCAAATTCTATTGATTTGAGTCTTCTCCCTTCTTTTCTTGATGATTATGGCTCATGGTTTATCAATTTTGTTTATCTTCTCAAGCAACCAGCTTTTAGTTTTATTGATATTTGCCATCATTTCCTTCATTTCTTTTTCATTTATTTCTGATCTGATCTTTATGATTTCTTTCCTTCTCCTAACTTTGGAGTTTTTTGTTCTTTCTCTAATTGCTTTAGGTGTAAAGTGAGGTGGTTTATTTGAGATTTTTCTTGTTTCTTGAGGTAGGATTGTAGTACTATAAACTTCCCTCTTAGACCTGTTTTAGCTGCATCCCATAGGTTTTGGGTCATCGTGTTTTCATTGTCATTTGTTTCTAGGTA
Organism: Physeter macrocephalus; assembly: GCF_002837175.3. Lineage (NCBI taxonomy): Eukaryota > Metazoa > Chordata > Mammalia > Artiodactyla > Physeteridae > Physeter > Physeter macrocephalus. The sequence continues at coordinate 16,450,022 of NC_041222.1, read as the reverse complement.
TTTTTTTTATTTCCTCTTTGATTTCTTCAGTGAGCTCTTGGTTATTTACTACCATATTGTTTAGTCTCCATGTGTTTGTATTTTGTACAGATTTTCTCCTGTAATTGATATCTAGTCCCATAGTGTTCTGGTCAGAAAAGATACTTGATATGATTTCAATTTTCTTAAATTTACCAAGGCTTGATTTGTGACCCAAGATATGATCTATCCTGGAGAATGGTCCATGAGCACTTGAGAAGAAAGTGTATTCTGTTGTTTTTGGATGGAATGTCCTATAAATATCTATTAAGCCCATCTTGTTTAATGTATCATTTAAAGCTTGTGTTTCCTTGTTTATTTTCATTTTGGTTGACCTGTCCATTGGTGGAAGTGGGGTGCTAAATTCCCCTACTATTATTGTGTTACTGTCAATTTCCCCTTTTATGGCTGTTCGCAGTTGACTTCTGCATTGAGGTGCTCCTATGTTGGGTGCATAAATATTTACAATTGTTATACCTTCTTTTTGGATTGATTCCTTGATCATTATGTAGTGTCCTTCTTTGTCTGTTGTAATAGTCTTTATGTTGAATCCTATTTTGTCTGATATGAGAATTGTTACGCCAGCTTTCTTTTGATTTCCATTTGCATGGAATATCTTTTTCCATCCCCTCACTTTCAGTCTGTATGTGTCCCTAGGTCTGAAGTGGGTCTCTTTTAGACAGCATATATACAGGTCTTCTTTTTGTATCCATCCAGCCAGTCTATGTCTTTTGCTTGGAACATTTAATCCAATTACATTTAAGGTAGTTATCGATATGTATGTTCCTATTACCATTTTCTTAATTGTTTTGGGTTTGTTATTGCAGGTCTTTTCCTCCTCTTGTATTTCCTGCCTAGAGAAGTTCCTTTAGCATTTGTTGTAAAGCTGCTTTGGTGGTGCTAAGTTGTCTTAGCTTTTGCTTGTCTGCAAAGGTTTTAATTTTCCATCGAATCTGAATGAGATCCTTGCTGTGTAGAGTAATCTTGGTTGTAGATTTTTCCCTTTCATCACTTTAAATATGTCCTGCCACTCCCTTCCAGCTTGCAGAGTTTCTGCTGAAAAATCAGCTGTTAAGTTAATGGGGATTCCCTTGTATGTTATTTGTTGCTTTTCCCTTGCTGCTTTTAATATTTTTCCTTTGTATTTAATTTTTGATAGTTTGAGTAATATGTGTCTTGGCGTGTTTCTCCTTGGATTTATCCTGTATGGGACTCTCTGCACTTCCTGGACTTGACAATTTCCTTTCCCATATTAGGGACATTTTCAACTATAACCTCTTCAAATATTTCCTCAGTCCCTTTTTATTTCTCTTCTTCTTCTGGGACCCCTCTAATTCGAATGTTGGTGCATTTAAAGTTATCCCAGAGGTCTCTGAGACTGTCCTCAATTCTTTTCATTGTTTGTTCTTTATTCTGCTCTGCAGTAGTTATTTCCATTATTTTATCTTCCAGGTCACTTATCCGTTCTTCTGCCTCAGTTATTCTGTTATTGATTCCTTCTAGAGAGTTTTTAATTTCATTTACTGTGTTGTTCATCATTGTTTGTTTGCTCTTTCGTTCTTCTAGGTCCTTGTTAAACGTTTCTTGTATTTTCTCCGTTTTATTTCCAAGATTTTGGATCATCTTTCCTATCATTACTCTGAATTCTTTTTCAGGTAGACTGCCTATTTCCTCTTCATTTGTTTGGTCTGGTGGGTTTTTAACTTGCTCCTTCATCTGCTGTGTATTTCTCTGTCTTCTCATTTTGCTTAACTTACTGTGTTTGGGGTCTCCTTTTTGCAGGCTTCAGGTTTGTAGTTCCCATTGTTTCTGGTGTCTGCCCCAAGAGGTTAATGTTGGTTCAGTGCGTTGTGTAGGCTTCCTGGTGGAGGGGACTGGTGCCTGTGTTCTGGTGTAAGAGGCTGGATCTTGTCCTTCTGGTGGGCAGTACCACGTCCAGTGGTGTGTTTGGGGTGTCTGTGACCGTATTAGATTTAAGGCAGTCTCTCTGCTAGTGGGTGGGGTTGTGTTCCTGTCTTCCTAGTTGTTTAGCATAGGGTGTCCAGCACTGTAGCTTGCTGGTCGCTGAGTGAAGCTGGGTCTTAGCACTGAGTTGGAGATCTCTGGGAGAGCTTTTGCCATTTGATATTACATGGGGCCTGGAGGTCTCTGGTAGCCTAGTGTCCTGAACTTGGCTCTCCCACCTCAGAGGCTCAGGCCTGACATCCAGCCGGAGCACCAAGACCCTGTCAGCCCCACGGCTCAGAAGAAAAGGGAGAAAAAAAAGAAAGAAAGAAAGAGAAAAATAAAATAAATTAAGTTATTAAAACAAAAAATTTAAAAATACATTATTAAAAATAAAAAATAATTAAAAAAGAAAGAAAGAAAGAAAGAAGAGAGCAACCAAACCAGAAAACTAATCCACCAATGACAACAAGCACTAAAAACGATACTAAAAATCAAACAAACAAAACGGACAGACAGAACCCTAGGGCAAATGGTAAAAGCAAGTAGCCTAGTGTCCTGAACTTGGCTCTCCCACCTCAGAGGCTCAGGCCTGACATCCAGCCGGAGCACCAAGACCCTGTCAGCCCCACGGCTCAGAAGAAAAGGGAGAAAAAAAAGAAAGAAAGAAAGAGAAAAATAAAATAAATTAAGTTATTAAAACAAAAAATTTAAAAATACATTATTAAAAATAAAAAATAATTAAAAAAGAAAGAAAGAAAGAAAGAAGAGAGCAACCAAACCAGAAAACTAATCCACCAATGACAACAAGCACTAAAAACGATACTAAAAATCAAACAAACAAAACGGACAGACAGAACCCTAGGGCAAATGGTAAAAGCAAAACCATACAGACAAAATCACACAAAGAAGCATACACATACACACTCACTAAAAAGGAAAAATATATATATATTTAAAAGAAGAAAAAGAAGGGAGCAACCAAATCAATAAACAAGTCTACCAATGATAATAAGCTCTAAATAAAAAGAAAGAAAGAAAGAGAAAAATAAAATAAATTAAGTTATTAAAACAAAAAATTTAAAAATACATTATTAAAAATAAAAAATAATTAAAAAAGAAAGAAAGAAAGAAAGAAGAGAGCAACCAAACCAGAAAACTAATCCACCAATGACAACAAGCACTAAAAACGATACTAAAAATCAAACAAACAAAACGGACAGACAGAACCCTAGGGCAAATGGTAAAAGCAAAACCATACAGACAAAATCACACAAAGAAGCATACACATACACACTCACTAAAAAGGAAAAATATATATATATTTAAAAGAAGAAAAAGAAGGGAGCAACCAAATCAATAAACAAGTCTACCAATGATAATAAGCTCTAAATACTAAACTAAGATAAACATAAAACCAGAAACAAATTAGATGCAGAAAGCAAACCCCAAGTCTACAGTTGCTCCCAAAGTCTCAATTTTGGGATGATTTGCTGTCTATTCAGGCATTCCAGAGATGCAGGGTACATCAAGTTGATTGTGGAGATTTAATCCGTTGCTCCTGAGGCTGCTGGGAGAGTTTTCCCTTTCTCATCTTTGTTTGCACAGCTCCCGGGGTTCAGCTTTGGATTTGGCCCCGCCTCTGCGTGTAGGTCGCCTCAGGGCGAGACAGGACGGGGTTAAAGGAGCAGCTGATTAGGGGGCTCTGGCTCACTCAGGCCAGGGGGAGGGACGTGTATGGCTGCGGGGTGAGCCTGTGGCGGCAGAGACTGGCATGATGTTGCAACAGCCTGAGGCGTGCCGTGTGTTCTCCCAGGGAAGTTGTCCCTGGATCACGGGATCCTGGCAGTGGCGGGCTTCACAGGCTCCTGGGAGGGGAGGTGTGGATAGTGACCTGTGCTTGCACACAGGCTTCTTGGTGGCTGCTGCAGAAGCTTTAGCGTTTCATGCCCGTCTCTGGGGTCCGCACTGTTAGCCATGGCTCACACCCGTCTCTGGAGCTCGTTTAGGCGGTCCTCTGAATCCCCTCTCCTCGCGCATCCCAAAACAATGGTCTCTTGCCTCTTAGGCAGTTCCAGACTTTTTCCCGGACTCCCTCCTGGCTAGCTGTGGAGCACTAGCCCCCTTCAGGCTGTGTTCATGCAGCCAACCCCAGTCCTTTCCCTGGCATCTGACCTCCGAAGCCCGAGCCTCAGCTCCCAGGCCCCATCCATCCCAGCGGCTGAGCAGACAAGCATCTCAGGCTGATGAGTACTGGTCGGCACTGATCCTCTATGAGGAATCTCTCCGCTTTGCCCTCTGCACCCCTATGGCTGCGCTCTCCTCTGTGGCTCAGAAGCTTTCCCCCACCCACCCACCCCCCGTCTCCACCAGTGAAGGGGCTTCCTAGTGTGTGGAAACTTTTCCTCCTTCACAGCTCCCTCTCAGAGGTGCAGGTCCTGTCCCTATTCTTTTGCCTCGGTGTTTTCTTTTTTCTTTTTCCCTACCCAGGTACGTGGGGAGTTTCTTGCCTTTTGGAAAGTCTGAGGTCTTCTGCTAGCATTCAGTAGGTGTTCTGTAGGAGTTGTTCCACATGTAGATGTATTTCTGATGTATTTGTGAGGAGGAAGGTGATCTCCACGTCTTACTCCTCTGCCATCTTGAAGGGCCCTGTAAATCTCATGATGCAGACCTCAGATGATACTTCCCATTCCGGTTGAGCTGAGACTGCTGTTTTCACTGCAAACTTTATGCTGTCGTACCTCCTATCCCGGCTTCCCAGCCATACATCCACAGAGGAACCGTCCTGCTCTCTACAGCCCAGCTACTCACACTGTCCATACTGTCTTGATTACTGTAGCTTTGTGGTATAGTTTGAAGTCGGGGACCCTGGTTCCTCCAACTCCGTTTTTCATTCTCAAGATTGTTTTGGCTATTCGGGGTCTTTTGTGTTTCCATACGAATTGTAAATTTTTTTGTTCTAATTCTGTGAAGAATGCCATTGGTAGTTTGATAGGGATTGCATTGAATCTGTAGATTTCTTTGGGTAGTATAGTCATTTTCACATAATATTGATTCTTTCAATCCAAGCACATGGTATATTTCTCCGTCTGTTTATGTCATCTTTGATTTCTTTCATCAGTGTTTTATAGTTTTCTGAGTACAAGTCTTTTGCCCCCTTAGGCAGGTTTATTCCTAGTTATTTTATTCTTTTTGTTGCAATGGTAAATGGGAGTGTTTTCTTAAATTCTGGCAGGTTTATTCCTAGTTATTTTATTCTTTTTGTTGCAATGGTAAATGGGAGTGTTTTCTTAAATTCTCTTTCTGATTTTTCATTGTGGGTGAATAGGAATGCCAGAGGCTTCTGTGCATTAATTATGTATCCTGCAACATTACCAAATTCATTGATTAAGTCTAGTGGTTTTCTGGTGGCATCTTTAGGATTTTCTATGTATAGTATCATGTCATCGGCAAACAGTGACAGTTTTATTTCTTCTTTTCAATTTGCATTCCTTTTATTTCCTTTTCTTCTCTGATTGCTGTGGCTAGGACCTCCAAACCTATGTTGAATAAGAGTGGCAAGAGTGGACATCCTTGTCTTCTTCCTGATCTTAGTGGAAATGCTTTCAGTTTTTCACCATTGAATATGTTGCTTGCTGTGGATTTGTCACATATGGTCTTTATTATCTTAAGGTAGGTTCCCTCTATGCTCATTTTCTGCCGAGTTTTTATCATAAATGGGTGTTGAATTTTGCGGAAAGCTTTTTCTGCATCTATTGAGATGATCATATGGCTTTTATTCCTTAATTTGTTAATGTGTTTCTCCCTCCGCAATTTTTTGGAAGAGTTTGAGAAGGATCAGTGTTAGCTCTTCTCTAAATGAGTGATAGAATTTGCCTGTGAAGCCATCTGGTCCTGGACTTTTGTTTGTTGGTAACCCTGGGATAAATCCCACTTGATCATGGTGTGTGATCCTTTTTATGTGCTGTTGGATTCTGTTTGCTAATATTTTGTTCAGGATTTTTGCATCTATGTTCATCAGTGATATTGGTCTATAATTTTCTTTTTTTGTGATATATTTTTCTAGTTTTGGTATCAGGGTGATGGTGGCTTCATAGAATGAATTTGGGAGTGTTTCTCCCTCCGCAATTTTTTGGAAGAGTTTGAGAAGGATCAGTGTTAGCTCTTCTCTAAATGAGTGATAGAATTTGCCTGTGAAGCCATCTGGTCCTGGACTTTTGTTTGTTGGAAGATTTTTCATTATGGTTTCAATTTCATTGCTTGTGATAGGTCTGTTTATATTTTCTAATTCTTCCTGGTTCAGTATTGGAAAGTTGTACCTTTCCAAGAATTTTTTCCATTTTTCATGGTTGTGCATTTTATTGGCATATAGTTGTTTGTAATCGTCTCTTATAATCCTTTGTATTTCTGCAGTGTTAGTTGTGATTTCTCCTTTTTCATTTCTAATTTTATTGATTTGTGTCCTCTCCCTTTTTTCTTGATGAG
>NC_041222.1:16397007-16443466 GCF_002837175.3 Physeter macrocephalus | reverse complement strand
ATCAATTTTATCTTCTCAAAGAACCAGCTTTTAGTTTTATTGATCTTTGCTACTGTTTTCTTCATTTCTATTTCATTTATTTCTGCTCTGATCTTTATGATTTCTTTCCTTGTATGCACTTTGGGTTTTCCTTGTTCTTCTTTCTCTAGTTGTTTTAAGTGTAGGGTTAGATTGTTTATTTGAGACTTTTCTTGTTTCTTGCGGTGGGACTGAATTGCTATAAACTTCCCTCTTAGAACTGCTTTTGCTGCATCCCATAGGTTTTGGGTTGTCGTGTTTTCACTGACATTTGTTTTTAGGTATTTTTTGATTTCTTCTTTGATTACTTCAGTGATCTCTTGGTTATTTAATAGCACACTGTTTAGCCTCCATGTATTTGTGTTTTTTACATTTCTTTTCCTGTAACTGATTTCCAAATCATAGCATTGTGGTCAGAAAAGATGCTTGGTACGATTTCAATTTTCTTAAATTTTCCAAAGCTTGATTTGTGACCCAAGATGTGATCTGTCCTGGAGAATGTTCCGTGTGCTCTTGAGAAGAACGTGTATTCTGCCACTTTTGGGTCGAATGTTCTATAAATATCAATTAGATCTATCGGGTCTATTGTGTCATTTAAAGCTTGTGTTTCCTTATTTATTTTCTGTTTGGATGATCTGTCCATTGGTGTAAGTGGGGTGTTAAAGTCCCCTACTACTAATGTGTTACTGTTGATTTCTCCTTTCATGGTTGTTAGCATTTGCCTTCTGTATTGAGGTGCTCCTATGTTGGGTGCATAACCATTTATAATTGTTATATCTTCTTCTTGGATTGATCCTTTGATCATTTTGTAGTGTCCCTCTTATCTCTTGTAACAGTCTTTACTTTAAAATCTATTTTATCTGATACAAGTATTGCTACTCCAGCTTTCTTTTGATTTCCATTTGCATGGAATATCTTTTTCCGTCCCTTCACTTTCAGTCTATGTGTGTCCCTAGGTCTGAAGTGGGTCTCTTGTAGACAGCACATATGTGGGTCTTGTGTTTGTATCCATTCAGCCGGTCTGTGTCTTTTGGTTGGGGCATTTAATCCATTTACATTCAAGGTTCTTATTGATATATATGTTCCTATTACCATTTTCTTAATTAGGTCTGAAGTGGGTGTCTTGTAGACACCATATACATGGGTCTTGCTTTTGTATCCATTCAGTCAGTCTGTGTCTTTTGGTTGGGGCATTTAATCCATTTACATCCAAGGTTATTATTAATATGTTCCCATTACAATTTTCTTAATTGTTTTCGGTTTGTTTTCATGGGTCTTTTTCTTCTCTTGTGTTTCTCGCCTAGAGAAGTTTCTTTAACATTTGTTGTAAAGCTGGTTTGGTGGTGCTGAATTCTCTTAGCTTTCATTGGTCTGAAAAGCTTTTGACTTCTCCACCAAATCTGAATGAGATCCTTGCTGGGTAGAGTAATCTTGGTTGTAGGTTTTTCTCTTTCATCACTTTAAGTATATCCTGCCACTCCCTTCTGGCCTGCAGAGTTTCCACTGAAAAATCAGCTGATAACCTTATGGGGATTCCTTTGTATGTTATTTTTTGTTTTTCCCTTGCTGTTTTTAATATTTTTTCTTTGAATTTAAGTTTTGTTAGTTTTCTTAATATGTGTCTTGGTGTGTTTTTCCTGGGGTTTACACTGTATTGGATTCTCTGTGCTTCCTGGACTTGGGTGACTATTTCTTTTCCCATGGTAGGGTAGTTTTCAACCATAATTTCTTCAAATATTTTCTCAGATCATTTCTTTTTCTCTTCTTCTTCTGGGACCCCTATCATTTGAATGTTGGTGCATTTAGTGTTGTCCCAGAGGTCTCTGAGATTATCGTCAATTCTTTTCATTCTTTTTTCTTTATTCTGCTCCTCAGCAGTTATTTCCACCACTTTGTCTTCCAGCTCACTTATTCGTTCTTCTGCCTCAGTTATTCTGTTATTGATTCCTTCTAGTGTATTTTTCATTTCAGTTACTGTGTTGTTCATCTTTTTTTGTTGTTGTTCTTTAGTTCTTCTAGATCTTTGTGAAACATTTCTTGTATTTTCTCAATCCGTGCCTCCATTCTATTTCTGAGATTCTGCATCATCTTTACTCATTACTCTGAATTCTTTTTCAGGTAGATTGGTAGATTGCCTATTATCATTTCTTTTTCTCTTCTTCTTCTGGGACCCCTATCATTTGAATGTTGGTGCATTTAGTGTTGTCCCAGAGGTCTCTGAGATTATCGTCAATTCTTTTCATTCTTTTTTCTTTATTCTGCTCCTCAGCAGTTATTTCCACCACTTTGTCTTCCAGCTCACTTATTCGTTCTTCTGCCTCAGTTATTCTGTTATTGATTCCTTCTAGTGTATTTTTCATTTCAGTTACTGTGTTGTTCATCTTTTTTTGTTGTTGTTCTTTAGTTCTTCTAGATCTTTGTGAAACATTTCTTGTATTTTCTCAATCCGTGCCTCCATTCTATTTCTGAGATTCTGCATCATCTTTACTCATTACTCTGAATTCTTTTTCAGGTAGATTGGTAGATTGCCTATTTCCTCTTCATTTATTTTGTCTTGTAGGTTTTTAACTTGTTCCTTCATCTGTGACATATTTTTTTTGCCGTCTCATTTTTTTTCTTTATATTTTATGTGTGGGATTGTGTTCCTGTCTTACTGGTTGTTTGGCCTGAGGCTGCCAGCCCTGGAGTTTGTAGGCTATTGGGTAGAGCTGGGTCTTGGTGCTGAGATGAGGAACTCCGTGAGACCTCACTCCGATGAATATTCCCTGGGGTCTGAGGTTCTCTGTTAGTCCGGTGGTTCAGACTCAGAGCTCCCACCGCAGGAGCTTCAGTCCGACCCTTGCTCATGAACCAAGATCCTGCAAGGCGCATGGGGCGGCAGTTCACTTTGGGGTGCTTCCCATCTCCGTGGGTGTCAGAGTCTCCCACCAGTGGCCGGCAGATGCCCTATTTGTGGGGAGATGCTAACTCTGCGTCTTCCCACACTGCCATCTTGACTCCTGGGCTAGGGACATTTTTCAGTCGTTATAAAAATCAACAAAAAGCATTTTGGGTAGAAAACTTAGGATGGATAACTCATGTTCAAAATTCTTGACATTCATACACTATCAGTCATTGGAGGGTTTGAATCACTGCATTTAAAAAAGTGCATTCCTTTTTTCCCTCCTTCCTGTAAGAAATTCCTATAAGAAGAAGATCTGAAGAAGAAAAAGATAATAGGATTTTTTTTCATGTTGCCAATGAGTTGCTTGGTTTTACTTTTTCATACGTCAACTCTCAGGAAATAATCAGATCCTGCCCCTTCTCCTCCTTGCAAGAGAGAAATGTTTCAAGTCCTGGAAGGTCTTTGTTAACAGTGAAATCTTATATTGAATCATGATTGATTAGGCCACTCATTAGCAATTTTGATCACTGGGATCTAATACATCATGTTGATGATCTAAGTAATACATTCATTTATTTACTTTTGTGTAGAGGAAAACCAAATCTTAGCTCATCAAAGACAGACAGGACCTGAAAGGTTATTCTGTACGACATCTCATTTCACGAATGGGAAAACCTGAGGAAAGTCAATTAATTTGTTTGAAATCAGGCCATGAATAAATGGCACAGTTGAGATTAGAAGCTGATGCTGTTGTCTGCCAGGACAATACACCTGGACACAAGGCCAATGTCCAGAGAAAAGACTTAGAAATTGCAGTTTCTTGAGTGAGTGATTTCAGGCAAGGGGTCCACCTAATGCCATTCCAATTCCACCATTTGAGGGGGCTGTCAAGTCCCTTCTTCCAAGGACTAGCTTGAGAACAAAAAAGGCTTCTTTGCAAACAAGAGAGCTGGTCCATGATTCACTTGAAGCAGGCAGTTCCTGCTAGGCGATTTAAATGTCATCGGAGCTGTGGCAGGGCTCCCAGTTGGAGCAATAAACCCACTGTGCCTTTACAAGAATGGTGGCTGAAACCTTGGACAAACTGACTTGCTTTAGATGCAAGCTGGAAAAAAAGTGATTCGTTGTAGAACTCCTGTTAGTCCAGTCGGCTCTCATTCTCTTGTGAAACCAGATTTGTAGGCGCATGCACTGGCCAGTGAGTCAGCCCTTAAAAAGTCATTCATAATTTATGTATAAACAAGAATAGCTTTTGTTTCAGAGAATTTGGGAAGTTTTTATAGGCTGCTTTCTTCCAGTACCATTTCTGAAGAACTGTTTCTGTCTCAAGGCGGTTCCTATAGGCCTATAAATACTTTGATGTTCAGACATCTGGAACTTATATTTGGTGTTGACTAATGAGTATTATTATTTTATTATGTATTTATATATGATCTGAAAGAAATTTGAGGTTATATGCCACATAACTCTGTATACACACTGAACAATGACAAATTCTTTTTACCCATTACATTTATGATTTATTACTTGGGCAGAAGAAGTTCTGAGTCATTCAATTGACATGTAATTGTGCTTTGGAAGATAGTAATGGAATAGAGAGAATGGAAAATTGCCCTTAACATATATTGTTAAAATAATTTGTAAGTGGACAAAATGGACTCCAGAGATATTATTTTTCCCATTTTAAATGTATCAAAGGATAATTAATATGGCAACAAACTCCAGTGCTCCTTTTGAATGAGTAAAGAAGAGCCTTGGTCTTAGAAATACATGTGGGTATGTTTGAATGGGCAATAAACAACACATAATGGATCTGACTTCAAAGAATGCCTATTGGAGAACCAGACCTATTTCAAAGTCAAATGCTCAATACCCAGTTTGCTTTGGTACCAATAAGCCACAGGTAAACACTAAGATCAAAGGGAAAGGTGGGTGTGTGAAGCGGCGTGTGATGACATTACTTCTTCACAAAATATTTCCCCCAAGGGACACTAGGGATGGCACCTTGTAAGAGCCTCTGTTGTATATTCAGGAATTTATTTTAAAGGAGTGTCAGAGGTATTTCAGTCTGTAAGAATTGCAGCTTAAAGGCCACTAAACAAGAGGCACACTGAAGGTGGCATGCACTTGGAGAAGAGGATACTGAGCTGGAAAGGGATAAACGGTGCCTTTATAGGCCACGCTGATCCATGTTTGCTTGCTTGCTTCTCCCTCCCACTAGCAACAGCAGTGTAAACTGGTATGGTCCATCAGCAGGCCATGTGGCCCTCTGTGGAAGAATGAGCCCTCTGTACATGCAGGCAGAGCAGTTGCCAACAAAGGCCTATTGGAGTGTTTAAAAGCTCCAACTTGCTGCCAAATCAAAGCCTTTCTAGAGGCAGAAGCTGTGAACAGGATATCCCATCAACAGGGAGAGGAACTGTTTTGCAGCTCCCCTACACAATCCTTAAAATTGACTTATCTACTTTGCCAACAGTCCCCAAATTCAATGCCCACAGTGGGCAGTATTCATTTAAAGTCATTACCCAGAGTTCTGTTAGATCTTACTGAACTACATTTTGGGGCTTGACCAGGAGCTAGCAGACTCCATAGAAGGGAAAAAGTAAAAAAGACCCAGTGGATCCCACAACAGAAAGAAAGAGTTCTGAAAACAAAACAAAATCCAAACTTGGTTTTAAGAATGTGATAAAATGAAGTAATATTTCCAGTCTCCTCCCTCATACACACACACCTTTTAATGACTTTATTTTATTGTCCATGATAAATAGATTAGAATATTGCTCAGAAACATAAACTTAAGAAGAAATGTTAGTCTACTTTGAATAAATGCAAAAAAGGGCTAAAACTTTTAGTCTATGTTTCGATTGCATGAAAATTATCTGTCCTATATATTTTTAAATGTGTCACAATATTTTCCTCTTGACTGTCTTCCAATGAATGTCTCTCTTGTCCAAGGGATTAGGTGAGGGTTAGTTGATTAGAAGTAAACAAGAACTATATATACTAAAAGTAAACAGAGCAACAGATGAGTTGCATGAAAAAACCTCATATAAATGACAGAAAACAGATGATGTCAGCCTCTACCACTGATTGCCCTAGTACTACCCCCAAATGTTCTCTTCCTTAATAGTTATTTCTACCCCAGTGCCTATGCTAGTACCTGCTAAGTAGGTCAATATATCAGCTAGTCTTCCCTATCACACCTCCCACTGTACTTAAAATTAGGCCATGCTTCCAGCTTGGGTTGCCAAATTTGGGTTTCTAGTAAAATTATAATTAAGTTCTAATTCTCTCATTCCGGGACACCTGTGTAGTTCCATACGATAACTCTCAGTATCTATCAGTCTAGATTTGTCCCACCTTAAGGATTGTGCTTTTGTTTCCTATCAACTATCTGTAATAATATTGTTTGACCTGGTGGAGTTGGAGTTGCCCAATGCTCGGTCTCATTCCATCTAGTGAGACACTAGGACCCTGCATGATTTTGCTCATATAGGCCACATTCACAGGACCATATACCAGTCCAGCTCCTCCAAACTTTGAGGAGCTGCTATTTTTCTGCTCCCCAGCCTCACTCCTAAATGGTGGCCACTGCATGGTTTCCCAGACCTTGAATGACCCAGATATGATGCAGTACCAACTGCTTCCAGAAATATCCCTGGGATGCTGGACCCCAGAAGTGTTCTTCCAAGACTGCTCCCTGACCTCTCTAAAGCCAGGCATGCACCTGGGTCTACCTTAAGCCTTGGAGATTGTGTCTTTGCCCAACTCTAGTTCCTTTCTCCTCTCCATTGCCCAGTCTTACCAAGGTTGATCCATAACGTGTTAGTTCTGAGCTATCCTGAGCTCAGGTAAATTATCAATGATGAAGGAAACAAGGCCTCCTTATAATTATTTTCACTGCCCTCATCTCACTGACAATAACAATCATGATCAGCATCTCAGTCAATCACCAACCCCTCAAAAGGGCATCTTTAAAGAAAGGATTTTTATACAACAATCCACTTTGAGAATCTATTTCAAAAAAAGGAATCATAGAGGGGAAAAAAATGGACAAACTGCCTGACCCAAAGTGGTAAGAAGATGCATTCATTTATCCATTCAATAGATATTTATTGAGTACCGACTATGTGCCAGATCCTAGGTACTGGGGATATAGAAATAAAACAAAACAGATTAAAACGCTTGCTCTCATAGAGCTCACATTCAGAAACCATTAGCTCTATGATCCTGAATATGTCATTTTACTTTTCCGAGCTATGTTTTCCTTGTCCACAAAGTAGGAAATTTGGTGTAAAGAGAAAGAATTTCTCAACTCTAACACTCTGTGCTTCTCTTAAAATGCTAGGAAAATATGGGCAGACCCATATATTATACCAACATAAAAACACTTGCCTGAATGGATGTCAAGGAAAGATGGTAGATAAAATTCAATTTAACCTCAATAATATTCACTGAGCACCTACTGGGTGCCAAGAGGAGTTAGAAATACAATGATTACTGAATTACATGCTCACAATCCCTTAGCACTTCAATATCTAATGGGGAAGTCAGACTTATGAAATGATTTTTAACAAATTGGTTCTTGATCAATTATACTTCTTAATTATACAATATACAAAAATACACAGAATAAAAATCACCAGAAATCCAACCAATAGGGACTGTCATACTTAACAAGTTGGTGAACCTTCTTCCAGACATTCCTCTATGCATGTATACATAAATTTCATGTATTTTCTGTAAATTGGAAAATGCAAATATTTAAATACTGCTTTTTTCCTCAAATATATGTCACGGATCTCATCCTCAGCAATAAATATGGAATATATAAACATTTTAATTGCTGTAAAATATTTCAATATCTGTCTGTATTATAGAATACTTAATCAGCTTCCTACTAATGGGCATAATATTCCATCTTTCATATTAACAAGAATATCTTAATGTTCACATTTTTGTCACTTGTGCCAATATCTCCTTTGAATTTCCCTAAGTAGAATGTGGATGTCAATGTACATTTACATTTTATATTTTGAAACATATTGCCAAGATACACTCTTAGAGGTTTCTGCCAATTCACATTTCCAGAGACCATAGAGGAAATTACATCATTTAGCTATACTCTCATTATCTTTGAGGGTTTTATTTTTTCCTGAACCCGTTTAATCTTTGCCAATCTGAGAGCTGAGTTTTATGTTCATTAACTTTTCTTTGACTATAAGTGAGGTTGAAAATCTTCATATATATTTATTGGATATTAGTATTTCTCCATTTGTGAATTGTCTGTTCATGTGTATTGCCATTCTTTTTTATGTGTATAAACTTTCTTTCATGAATTGGCTAATAGTTCTTTGTATATTAGAAATATTGCCCCTTGTTTTATCTACTGGTGCTGCGAATATTTTTCCAGTGTGGTGGTTCAAACTTCTATGATTGTTTTTAGCCGTATAAAAGATTTTTTTAATTATTAAAAATTTCAAACATACAAAAAAAGAGAGCTAGAGAAAAAAAGAGAAAAGTATAAGTGAACCCCAAGTGCCTATCACCCAGCTTCAGTAGTTAATTAATTCACGGACAATCTGGTTCCCGTTTTAAACTCCTCCTTCCGTCAACCCTGTCCTCTTTTGTAGCAAATTCAAAATATCATATTATTTAATCTATGAATACTTTAGTCTGTATTTCTAAAAGATAAAAGTCTTCAGAGGTTTTTTTATTGATGTCATCAAATTTCTCATAATTTTCATTTATGGTTTCTGGTTTTTGTGATATACTCAAGTCATTCTCAAGGTTAAATAATCTTTTTAATGTATTTATGATTTATTCAGAGATTTGCACATGACTTCTCTCTACAGAGATGTGAACAAATGCGGAAGTCTAATACAATATCATCAGGCAGCTGAGTTTTATCAATAGTGGAAACACCACTGAATCAGTGGCTTTCAGTGGAAGTGATAGATGTCCTATTTTGTCACTTTAGGGTCATTTGCAAATTTCCCATTTGGTGTGATTGAGATGGCTATGTATCATGGTATTCATTTATTTTTTTGTGTGCAATCACTGAACTTAATGAGCCTTTCATTCTTACTTAATTTATTTGTAATTATGATATGTTGCTACCAGGTGAATGGAAGTTCCTTGGTGATAGACTGGTTGGAACTGTCAGGCAATCTATAGATATGGTTAATTGAGAATGTAACTAATGGTATTTTATAATAAAATATGTTAATTTTTAAAAATAAAACAGGGCTTCCCTGGTGGCGCAGTGGTTGCGCGTCCGCCTGCCGATGCAGGGGAACCGGGTTCGCGCCCCGGTCCGGGAGGATCCCGCGTGCCGCGGAGCGGCTGGGCCCGTGGGCCATGGCCGCTGGGCCTGCGCGTCCGGAGCATAATAAATAAAACAAAAGAAAATTTTCATCCATTAGTCATATATGTTAAGAAATAGAAGTTCTGCAAATTCAAGACAGGAATTATTCAGATCCAGGAAATAAAGCAGAAATAAAAGAAAAGTAAAACTAAGTGTTCCCTAAATATCACGAATTTAAAGTAATACTCATATACTTTACTAAGCTGTGGATCTCAGAATGCAATTATCTTATTTTATACATAGTTGTAAAAATTGCACTGGCCTATCCCACATCACATCAGAAAGAAAAAAAAACAAAAAAAAAACCCTGATGGATCAGAATGGAGAGAGAAATAAGAAGGTAATAACTTCAGAGAAGAGATGATGAAGCCTGTCGATAAAAACAAGAACTCAAAGAACTAAAGGATCTGGAGGCAAAGAGGCCCACACATATAGTTGTGAAGGCCTCATTGTTCCATAACATTGCCCAGTATTCATAGTGATAACCCTGGGGCATGAAGGGAATACTACTGCATTTATTATACTACAGTCTCTTTAAGAAAGCATGGAGTTAATTCATTTTTTATCATTTTCCATCAAATGATTATATTAAAATTTACTTTTATTTTATATTTAAGCATTTTTGGTAAAACTTCATTTAAGCAGTTCATTACTTCATTAAGTCACGTAACTTCAGTATTAATCAGTAGCATTTAAAAATTATATTCAACTGGAACAAGATTTTAAGTAACACAAACTCTCAGATATATTTCACACTAATTTATAAATAGCTAAAAGTAATTTCAACCCAACACTGATTCTGTTGCATCATTTCAGTAAAATTTGCTTAATCTCAGAACCCTTTTGTCAGAGAGCATCTCAGAAGTCAAATCTTATTTTGAACATGTAAGAGAAATGCTGCCCTGGTACTCTATAAACTTTACAACTCCATACAAGAGTTTATAACCAACCATCCCGAACTCAAAAACTAGATTCAGATTACAAAAATATTCTACATAGTTTGAAATCACAAAAATAAAATGAGGAATTGGTTCAACCCAGTGAGCATAAAATATACTCTAGAGAGAAAAGAACTAGGATTCTGCCAATAGGATATTCTTTCCTTTCTTTGCCTATGTTAAACCAAAATTCCTAATTCAAAGCAGATAATAGATTAGTCAATCCTAGACTACTGAGTTTCTGGTCACCAGCAAGGAGGCACAGGCAGCATGACATCTTACAAATATACATTTCTACTTTTTCTTAAATGGATCATATTATCAATTAATTTTTAAAGATCATCCTTGAAGGCCTGATTTCTAGCTATTATTTGCTCCTGTGAATATAAAACAAAGGTTCTGAGTACTCTCCTCTCATTTTGCGGAGTTATGATCTAAGCCCATAAAACATTTCTATAGGCTCATGTTCCCATGGTCAATGTGTGTAAGAACAATAATTGGCTAGGTCTTTAAATGTCTGTGTCAACTGTTAGGCTAGTTCTCATTAAGGCTTGGCTTGAGTGGCCACTGGGACCTTTTAGTGACCTGAGTCATCTTACTGAATTCATCTATTCACTCAACAGATATTTTTGAGGGCCAACTATGAATCAGGCAATGCAGAATATCAATCAGCCAAACAGGTGACAAACCAGAGCCACTCACAGTTTTGGCAGAATAGCCCAACACCCTCAAGGCTACTACATGTGCAGAACCTCGTATGCCAAAACACTCAGTGGTCTGATACAAATCTGCTGAGGGGAACTGACCTGTGTGGAAATAACTGCACTGTGAAATATGGATATGGTGTGACTACTTTCCAGAATCTCAAATCGAATGATGCTCTACGGATTGATTCAGAAGCATTTATGCTTACAAGAAGTATAGAAGATAGGAATGAAATCTGATTTCTGTTCCCAAACTCAACTCCTGACTTCCTTTGAAGTCTACGGTCTCTAACATTACCGCACGTTTTTCACCTGGAGGTAAAGAATAATCCTACTTTAGGCTGAAATATATTAAGGAACTATTTGGCTTTTGTTTTTGTTTTTCCAGTAAAACTTTAAAAAAAGCTTAACATGGATTTTATGTATATGCTGACTTTCATTAAGCTATTGCCTTTGCTTGAGGTTGTCAAACAGAATTTTGGAACTGGAAAAGATCTTTGATATAAACTATTACAATGATATTAGAACTGTTAAACACAGGACCCCAGGGTCTACCAAGAGGTGGAGGAAGATGGTAGGCATGGGTGAGACCCTGAACCCCAGAGCCACCCTGCTTTCATATTTGATCTGTTTATAATCCCAAGAACATTTATTTAAAGAAAGGGATATATAAGTATTTTTTTAAAAAAAGAGTGAAATCATTGAATTAGTATAACTCTTTTGTGTTACTGATGAAGATACCAAAACCCAGAGAGAAACCCGACTTGCCAAAGATCACACAGTGGGTAGGTGACAGTACCTGGACTCAAATCAGTATCTCCCCATTTCTTGCTCAAGAATTGTCCAGTAGGCCATGCCACCAACTGGTAAGGTATTCAAATGGCCAAAGTACTAAGATTATGACTGTATTTCAACAGACTGTGGCATGAGAGTTTCTGTTCCTTTCAGGATCTTTGTCATGTTCTGTGATCTTCCGTCTCATTGTCTCTGGAGGTAAGGACATCTTACAGCATAATAATGACTCAGTTTTGCTCTAAGAAGGTATTAATACTACCAAGAAGGTTTGTTTGTCTGTAAAGGCTCTATACTAAAGAATGTGAGAATCCACAGTTGTGTTCCAGAACGGAGCCAGGAAAGCATCAGGTCCTCTCCAGGATTAGCTACAAAGGTCAGTGGTAAGATTGAACCAGGACCCTGGTGGGGGAAGACAGAGGTGATGAAAGGGAAAGATGGAGGAGCATCAGAATTAAAGCACTTCTAGATACCCATCTGAAGCAGAATCTGTTCAACGGAATGGCAGCCCAAAGAGAGAGCTAAGGGAACATTTTCTACTACTCTTTGGTCTCCAAGTGTGTTTAATACGGAGTTCAAGACTGTGCTACACAACCTTCCACATCAAAGACTTTCATGTGAATTTCACTATTTTGTAATTAGGTGACAAATGTTAACATCTACCTACCCCTAACCTTCCAGGATGTAGAGAACCATTATGTAAAAAGAATTGTGCACAACTAATGATTAATAATAAATTTCTGTAGTTAGTGTGTCTTACTGAGGAGGTGTATTACCTTCTCATACAGAAAAAAAATGAAACAAAAACTGTTTTATATAAAAATGAAGATATTCAAGAGAGAATATCATAGCTAGGTCTATACAAAAAGGAAAGACCAGATGATAATATAATGGACTCAAAATCAAGCTCTTGTTTCTGTTTATTAGTCCACTGAGAATTACTGATGCCTCCACTTTGTCCAATTTTTTGATAGGCAATAATTGTATCTGGGAATGGACTATCATCTGCTGGTCCCAGCCTTAGAGCCTCCGTCTTCCCAACCACTCAGGTAAGGTGTCTATATCCGGATCCTTGAGTCTAGGAAACATCCTCACTTGTGCTTTTTCAGTCCGCTTTAACCATGATATTATTCTACCTTCCCCTCTGAGTTTTTTGAACAACTGATTTGGGGCTTTTGCTTAAAATTAAATTTTTAATTTCTCTTAACTGATCAGTGAAAGAATAAAGAATACAACCACAGTCAAGTCTGTAACGCCCAGTTTTCCAAGGTGATTACATCTCACTTTGCACCTAGGGCGCTGTATCTTTACAGCCTTGTGTCCCAAGGGCAACAGTATTAGTTAAGAGGATAGCTCTGGAGTCACACTGCCTGGGTTCAACTCCTGGTTCTGCCAGTTACAAGCTGTGTGATCTTGTATCTATCGCTTAACATCTCTATGCTTCTGTTTTCTCATCCATAAAGTGGAGATAATAATAACCACACTGACTTCTTCATAGGGTTGTTGGGAGGCTTAAATGAGATAATGGATGTAAGCTGCTAAGAACAGTGACTGGCACACAGTAT
Organism: Physeter macrocephalus; assembly: GCF_002837175.3. Classification (NCBI taxonomy): domain Eukaryota; kingdom Metazoa; phylum Chordata; class Mammalia; order Artiodactyla; family Physeteridae; genus Physeter; species Physeter macrocephalus. Next base: position 16,430,198 of record NC_041222.1, on the reverse strand, counting down.
AGTACTTAATAAAAGTTGGCTATTATCGATTTTACACTATTGTGTGGATCATGGGAGTAAACCCTTTTTCTAATTTAAGTCTCTATAGGGAATGTGAGCCATTTTTTTCTCTAGTTGACAGTTGGTGTAACATCCTCTGTCCCTCCTGAACATCCAGCACTGAGTCATAGCTTGTATCCCATGATTGTTGACTACATTTGTCCCCTTCTAATTCTGTCATTTTCTCTTCCTCCATCACTCTCATTGTCATTAACATCTTCATCATCATCAGTATTGAGTACAGTGCTAAAGACCAAATTCAGAAAGTTCAATTCACTAAAAATTCAAGAAGCTACAATGCAACAGGCAGTAGATGAGACATGGGACAAAGCAAAGAGTGAGATGCACATACTGCCTGGAGAGATCCATGGTCTCCAGTGGGGGAGACACAGTAGACTCTCATTAACTCTGATGCAAGATTACTAAGCTCCATAGGGACCCACAATCATCAATTATTCTTCCTTTCATGCTGTCTGGAGCTCATAAGAAGTTCTGAGCCTAGGGGTGACAATCAGAAGTCAGTGGCACAGAGGTGAGGTCTAATCATGACTCTGACTCTCATCCTACCAGCCATGATCCCAAGATTGTGACAGTTTCAACAGACACTCCAGCAGGATTCCAGAAGAAGAACAGGCCTGGGATACTGTGAGCCCAAGGACCAGGTGACTGGCCTTCAAATATCCAAAGGACACAGGCCAGGCAATAGCACTCTTTCTTCAGGGCCCTCAGTGTTTCTTGCTCAGCATAGGCTGTGCTGGAGGCTTGAGACTGAATGAAAGGATTGGATGTGATACTATGGGACACAGCCAAATTCCTAAGAAGTGAGCCAGAGCTGTGGCTAAGACCCAACCCCTGCCAGTGAAACCCAAAGACGAGTGGTTGAGAAATGCTTGCTTGGCCTATTCAAAAGATGGTGAAAACATGGTGCCAAAGTACCATCATCAACATCAGCATCTTTACTACAATTTATTATTCACTTACTTAAGCGGGAGGCGTATTCAAACACATGCTTCATACATAGAAATTCACGATATGGATATTATTTCCTCCATTATACAGAAGAGGAGACTGAACCTCTGAGAATTTAGGCAAATTGTACAAGATCATACAGCTACTAAGCAGCAGCCCAGTTTCTCTAAGGGATGAAGACAATTAATTGAATATATATACCCACAGCCCATCAGCTGCCATAATGTTGGTAGCTGAGACAAAGTAAGTTATTTAACTACTTTTATTGCAATTCTACTTTGTCTATATTATACTGAGAACTGTCTTTTTTGTATAGTTATAAGGGGTGTTGTATGATGAAGCATTAATTAGCTATTTATCTGCCCTGCAATATCTTCTGTTTGCTCTGGGAGGCCAAACTGATTTTCTCTTTTTTTCACTTCCACCTATATAAAAGAAATTTATTCAAAACTGGTTCCACTACATAATTTTATGGTCCCAAGACTGGAAACAGTTGCAAAATCTATCATGTTGTTTCACTATAGAAATCAGAGGTCAGCACTGGGTCCAATCTGGCCTCTATTCTTTCCTTTTTAAAGAAGTACACTTGTTGATTGGTCTTAGTGAGATATGTCTTACATTCTGAATGTATTGTGCTGTGTTACATTAATCATTACATAGCTACAGGGAATGAAAATAACCAATTTCCTTAATTAAAGGGTTCTGGTAAGACAAGAGGTGCTCTATTCATCACTCTTCATTTGTCTTGGCTAATAGTAATAGCAAAAATAATACCTTGAATTTAGACAGTTCCTTTCTTCCAAGAAGTTCAAAGCTCTAGTATGTCTAGTATATCATGAGAACAGACAGATGAGTACTAGGGAACTTGGCAAGGAGAAAGAGATGTTATTTATGCCAAATTAAAACGCTAAAATGAGACCATAATTTATTTGCTGAATGTATTATCTTTCTTAAGATGAATGCAATGTGGTGTAAGAAAGAAAAAAAACACAACAGAATTTAGATGCAGGCTATTGTGTGTATATCTTGGCTCTGTCATTAACTAGCTGGGGATTCATACTTAAGCAAATTTTAACCTTGCTAAACCTCAAGGTTCTCACCTATAATAGAGAAATAGTGAATATCTATCTCATATGATTATTATGAAGATAAAATAAGAGTTAAGTATGGCAATATATATATACATATTTCATATGATTATTATGAAGATAAATAAGAGTTAAGTATGGTACCTTATAAAACATGAAGTTTTATAACACAAATATTTAATTACTGTTTTCTCATGAAGCTAGTAGGACAAATTTCAAGCAAGCTACCTTGCATAGGTGCTCATCATTCTCTACAGTCTATGCTCAACTTTCTACTCTCCTCTCCCTCCCCTGGTACCTAGCATCCACTGGAATGCTCATCGATGTTTGTTGAATTGGGATGGATTAAATCAGATTGGGTTTATGTTCTTTTATGAAGATTCATAAAAACAATAGGTATGGTAATCTGATGTCCCATGCCTTTAAATTCTGGGAGATCAGATTTGTAACCTATAAGAGTAGAGGAAGTGGTCCTAAACTGATTCAAGAACAAGAATTTTGGAGGTTAAGAATTATTTAGGAAATCAACAGAATCCATGCTTTTAAATGCAGTAAAGTGAGAATTTTCTTCAATGTTTCTCATATATAATTTATTATCCAAGAAAGGATTAGGGTATCTCTAAATAAATAGTAGTTAGTATTTATATTTCTGGTCCCAAATTATTCCATGGACTATTAAAGGTAACTATTGCCTCTTCGGGAAAATAGTTTTGCAATAGGATTTCAACAAGGAATAATAATCACCTTCGTGTATACATCATTTTGCCCTTAAAAAGGGCTGTCATATCTCTTATCTAATTGATCCTCACAGTAGTTCCCCATTTTACAGATAAAGAAACAGAGTCATAGACTATGTGACTAGATCCTAAGTGATGAGGTTAGGATTAAAAATCAGTTCTTCATTGGTTGAAAAATTCAGCCAGTCTAGGAATAAGAAATACCATGAAAGGACACTCAACTCTAAGGACTACAGAGGAATAAATGAATGAGGAATTGATTTAGCTGACTTTATAAACAAAATGAGAGTGGATTTACCACCACTGCCAACAAAAACTAAACAGCACAGTCAGCTCTTTGAAGCTGATCTACTGAGTCCCTAAGAGAAAGCTGGGATGTAGGGTTTGATGGCTGTTGTTGGTGGTGATGGTAGTTTGGGTATTTTGTTGGGTTCTCTTTTTTATATTATTATTGGTTTAATTTCGCGGTTTTTAATTTTTTCCTATAATTGAATAAACAATAATTTGACTAACTGACCAAATGAACTAGGTGTTTTGCCCTCAAAAAACATAACCTAAAAATACAAAAGGAGAGAACAGAAATAGAATAAGAAATAATGGAGTTAAGATGAAAATATAATGATGGACATTAAAAATGGACAGCAAAAAGGAAATAATACAGGAAGTGGAGTATACATGTTGGACTTAATTATGTGCTCCTAGAAAGCTGAAGAAAAGACATTTTTTTAATATTTAATCCCTTTACATTTTTTACTTAATTGTTTTTGTATCTTTTCCTGCAAAACATGATAAAATGGAAAATAAATTTTAAATAATCACCCAAGATCCTAATATAAAATTTATTCTTTATTTTACATTTAAGCCTTCCCAAACTACTTTTGGACAGATTTCAAATACTCTTTCCAAGTCCTTTAAGAAGGAAGTAACTGCATTCTGATTTATCTTTGTGTAAGTGCAGGCTTCCATGCAGTGGGTTTGTTTAGAATGAAATTGGGGGTGGCAGCAAATCTCTTCTGGGCTTCCTGCTGGCTTCTTGTATATTTCTCTGTGTAATGTCACGGAAAGAGCTGGACTGGGAGAAATGATGCTCTCTTTCAAAGTACTTATAAAGTATACATATCATATGGACTGTTATCCAAGACTTATCAACAACCTTCTTATGAAAGATGTAAACTTTCTTAAAATAAAAGCTACCACTCATAGAGAGTTTCTGTTAGTCAGATACAGTACCAAATGCTGTATATAATTTTAATTTTCATCTAACCTTACAACAACCCTGTGAGTGGGTATTATTATTCCCATTTGACAGTGGAGGAAAGTGAAACTGAAAGAAATTAAGTAACTAACCCATGATCAGAGAGCACACAAGTTGGAATTAGGATGTAAGCCTAAAGCTGCCAAGTTCCAAAGACTTTTTGGATGTGGTGACTGCTGTAGAAGCAATGAGCATAAAGTCATGCTGCTCTTATCTGAAGGCAAGCCATCGGGAGCTCAAGTCCGACAGTTGCTGGATGCAGGTTTTCACTGGAATTGGATTTGATCCTAGGAGAGAGCTTAGTGAATCCTGAAGAATGGCAGATTGGCACATACTTCAGACTAGTCATCTACTTTGTTCATCACTTTTCCAGCATCACTTTAAGCCACTTGGTTCTCTAGTCTATTTATACCTTCAGTTTTGATATTGAGAAGCTAAACCAAAATATGCTGTATCATATTGCAGGGAGACACTATGGAGCTACAAAAAAGAACATGACCCTGTGGGTAGCTTAGACACCCCTGAGCCCCAGTCGCAGCTCTGCCATGCACTAACTCTGTAGAAAGCAATAAAAATAACAATAGTTAACTAAGTGTGAGGCACTGTGCCAGGGCTTTACTTATGCTATTTCATTTAATCTTCAGCTATTCCATGATGTATTTATGGTCTCTTCACATAACAGACTAGGAAACCGAGGTCCAGGAGCTTTCAGAGTTTGAATTCAGGCTCAACCACTCACTCTCTACATGGTCCTGGGCAAGCTACTTAATGTTTTAAAGCCTCAGTTTATCATCTATACCAAACTCATGGAACTATTGTAAAAATATAGTAAAAACTTGGCACACAAAGGCTGCTTGTCTTATTCAATTTGATATCTCTTCTCAACACCTAACAGAGCACCTTGAAATAGTAGGAATTCAGTTATGGTTTAATTTAGTATCGATATATAGATTGGTTAACACATAGGTGGAATGGTGCTGAAATGATGATATGAAATAAGCATTTGTGGATTAAATCCTTAGGAAGCAGGAGAGCTGGTCGGGCCTCTTGAAGGACAACTCGTGTGGGCTATGGGTCTCATCTTCTCTGCTTTCAGCCTTCTTATCTTGGACCTGAATTTTAACTTAGGATGTTGGAGACAGGAGAGAGGTGAAGTGGAAGATCCCTTCCCCCAGGACCACCTCTCCCCCATTAGCTAAACTGTAAATATCCTCCATGGTGTGGCTCCAATATGCTTTCTCCTCTTCATGTAGTACAGGCCTTCCTTCAATACCTAATATACCATCCATTCCAGACCAATGGCTTCCTATGTCTCAAAATACCTTCATCTTTCAGACCTCTGTTGATTCTATCCTACTTACCTGTAATACACTTTCCACCATCTCTTCTGATCAATCTTCCAGATTCTCTTAGACAGAGCCCAAATGGCATTTCTTTTAAGGGTCTTCTTGCATTTTAACGAAGTTAACTGAACTAACCCAGCACACTCAGCCTGGTATTACAGTGAATACCTCCCTCCCCCCCATACAGATGTATGCTCCCATAGACACATACGCAGGGAAGTAATTTTGTCTTATTCCTCTCTGTACCCACAACAACTACTACAGAGCCTGGCCCAGGATAATTTTTATATACTTGAATGAAATAACATGGGATATAATCAGAACTCCTTGTCCTTAAGCTCTGCAATGGACCATAATTCAGGATGTGTGTTCCCTGAGGGACTGCCTTCATGCTCTCCAACCCCTTCAATCTCTGCTTTAAATACTAACAAACTCAACATGGCTGAGATTTGCCCTCCATTATAATGGAAACTGGGTTGGGTTAGAATTGTTTTAATAGTGAAAATAGGAAGATAACTGATGAATCATCCTCCTTGGCCACAATATGGCCAAGTTTAGGACACACTGAGAGGGTATTCATTCTACCCTTAACCACATCTGAAAGAGAGAACGTCAGCTGGGTCTCCACCCGTCATCTCTTTCCATGATTCTTGGGTCGGGTTTCATCAGAAGTGCCGCAGGGCTATTTTACACTGACACCAAGGTAGAGCATGGTCAGGACAGGCCACAGTAACTAAAAGGTAAGCAGTGAGGTTGCAGCACCAGGTCCTGAAGTCATAATCCTATTGTCAGCTCTGCTTTCCCAGTGCTTCCGTGGTCTGCATGTAAAAGTACCAGATGCTTCGAAGGCAGAGTTCTAACCACCAGCATTATTGTGTACACGTATCTGTCCTATTCCCTTCTCCATGCAACGAGGAGCAAAGAAACAATAAAATTTAAAAAAAGTAATTGGTCAACTTCCATGACCAATCATGGAATCAACATGTATTTATTGAGGACCTGTTGTATGCCAGGAGTTAGGCATGGAGGATACCACAGTAAGCAAACACAGCCACAGCTCCTAGTGCCATAGCAGATGGCACAGCAGTGAAGAGCATGGGCTCTGGAGCCAAACCACCTTTCTGGTCTGATGACCAACTCTGTCACCTGTAAGTCATGTGACTTTGAATATAAATGGATTAAATCTCTCTGTGCCTCGGTTTCCTCATCTGTAAAATGGGAATGATAGTAACAGTATCTACCTCTTAGGAATATTTTAAACATTACATGACATATGTAAAGCCCCTGGGATATAGTAAACTCTTGGTAAATTTTAGCCCTTTGTGTTTTAATTTTGTGAGGGACACAAACCTGAATCAAAATAGTCATAACTACATTGGAAACAAACATGACTGTAACTGAGCCATAAGTGGTATGCTAGTGAGAGTAAACACTGGAGATACATAAACTGGTCTAATGGCCAAAGAAGGCTTCACTGGGGCAATGTGGTGGGGGAAAGTGGGGTGGGAGTTGTTCAAGCATGAGCTCTGAGGTGAAGGATACAGAGCACTTTCTAGAAACTGAAAGAGCCATGAAGCTGGAGCACTTCTAGCAAGAGTTGGGGAGCCTGGTCCAAGGCAAAGTGAAGAGGTGAGCTTACATGCCGTTGAGGGCCAGATAATATAACGGAGGAGCATGGCTAAGAGTTAAGAGTGTTTTAGAATTATATAGTCAAAATTACTCTAGCAGGAGAAACATGGAACTAGTACACAGATCCAAAGAGGGTTTCCAACAGGACACAAATCTTTGCCATGTGAAACTGTATTTTTAAGATAGTTGGAGGAAAAAGTAAACTGTGGAGGAGCTGCTCCCCAAACCCTCACATCCTTCTTCCCTCTGACCTTAGCCTCAGCATATCACCCCAGCAGCAGAGAAGGTTGGTTAGAGAGAAGCTTGCACTCAGGGCAGATGCTACAAGTCATGAGTATTTACATGACACAGGAGGGGACTGGGGGCTTCAAATTTACAAGGGAAGAGTAACTATGGGAAAAGAAAGAGATGGAGGGGATACTGGCATTTGGGAAAGGAGATGTTAAAAGTCAGAGGGATTATAGGAAGGAGAGGGACAGAACAGCATTAGGAAGGACAAAGTACCTACAGGGCACTCAAATGGCAAGCCAATCCTGGAGGTCCCCAGAGGATGTATGGTTGGCCTGCACAGGCATCTCCATACTTCTCTACACCACTGGGATCAATTTCCTACTTAGGACTCTGCGTGGTTTGGGTTTATCACTGGAACTGCACCAAAGTTACTTCAATCTATTTAGAGGATGTGTGTGTGTGCTTCAGAGAGCAGGAGAAAGGCAGGCACTGGAGTAAGAAGAGTCTGATCTCACTCTCTCTGCTCCATCATTGGCCGCATCCTTGCCTACAATGGCTATGATGGCTACATTGGCTCCCTTCCTGGTAGGCTCCTCTGGGGAGGGAAGTCATCCACAGAAATCTCTACTCCAATATATTATGGGACTTGAGGAGACCACATTCTCTTTTAAGAATTGAGTTTCCTCCAATATAAAATGAGGGACCTGGACCAACTAAGTTCAAAAGACCTATGTGGGGGCTTCCCTGGTGGCGCAGTGGTTGAGAATCTGCCTGCCAGTGCAGGGGACACGGGTTTGAGCCCTGGTCTAGGAAGATACCACATGCCGCAGAGCAACTAGGCCCGTGAGCCACAACTACTGAGCCTGCGCGTCTGGAGCCTGTGCTCCGCAACAAGAGAGGCCGCGATAGTGAAGAGGCCCGCGCACCGCGATGAAGAGTGGCCCCCGCTCGCCGCAACTAGAGAAAGCCCTCGCATAGAAACGAAGACCCAACAGAGCCAAAGATAAATGTAAAAATAAAATAAATAATTTTTTTTAAAAAAGACCTAGGTGAAGCTTCAGTGCTACCTGCAATTCTTGAAAGAGCCCACTGCTCCCTTTTTCTACCTTTTCTGTTTTAGACTCATAGATTGCCAGAGGTGGAAATCCTATTATTTTCCCTATGGCAGATATGAGGTAAGACAATATGCCAAGACTGGGGGTGAGGGAGGAGAGAGAGAAACACTCCTAATCAAGGTGGATCAGCTGCAAAATTTGTTGGGCCCAGTGCAGAATGAAAATGTAGGGCCCCTTGTTCAATAAGGAAGAACTTTAAGATGGCAACAACAGAGCATTAAGCCAAACACAGGGCTCTTCTGAGCACAGGGCCCAGTGTAACTTCACAAGTCACATGCCCATGAAGCAGTCTTGCTCCTGATGTAGTGCTCTTTCCTCTATTACATGCGGACTCTGCCCTTCTCCCCATTCCCAGCCTCTATTAGATTGTAAGTAATAGAGAAATAAATGACATTAAAAAAAATATTTATTTATTTATTTAGGCTGCTCTGGATCACGCAGGATCTTCGTTGTTACATGCAGGCTCTTTAGTTGTGGCATGTGAATTCTCATGCATGTGGGATCTAGTTCCCTGACCAGGGATCAAACCCGGGCTCCCTGCATTGGGAGCACAGAGTGTTACCCACTGGACCACCAGGGAAATCCCAATAAATGACATTTTAAGTTTGAAAGACTATGACTTGATTCTTGAGGGGTAACTATTCAATCCCTGAAAAGAAAGCAAAGAAAGAAAAAGTTTAAGAATATCTCCTCTATTTTTTACCTTCTCCAAAGCTCTCTTCACTTCTAAGACACTGCCCTACGAGCAGAAAACAAGGCCAGAATCTGGAATTCAGTAGGTTGGAGATTTGCGGGTGAGAAAAATCACAAATTGGGCTTTCTGAGTAAAAGCCAGTATGCTACAATAGGTGAACAACAGAGACTACACCTCACCTCAAGGCACAGCTCTGGACAGTCCTTATTTCTTGATACTTGAGTGGGTTACTGAGAAAGACCATCCAGATCCAATAAGACAAAGTAAAATGAGGTCAGTACAAAGTCCCGCTCTTAGGGACATCACAGAACTCAGTTGTATTGCTGCATGGAAAAGGCCAGTGTATGAGAGGCTAGTCGATGTGATGCTTGGTATGAGCCAAAGGTCTGACAAAGATAAAGCTAAACGTACCACATGCTGACCATATCGACAGAAGTATAAAGGCCAGGGCGAGAAAGGTAAAAATATATCCTATGCCAGTGTTGGGGGTGGAGTGTGGGGGAAAGGATGTTCTCTGTTTTAAGCCCTTCACTGTAAATAAGAAAGGGTAAAAAAGTAGAGGAGGGTTGTAGGTCAGGATGGAGAAAGATCTCAAAACATCACCACCTAAGGATTGGTTGAGGGAGGAAGGAGTTCTTCACCTGAAGAAGAGCGAGTCAAGGAAGTTGTGGACGTGTTTGAAAGGCTGTCTGTTGTATGGGAGCTGGATTCAGCATAGTCAGTGTGGCTCCAGAAATCAAAAGACTTGGGTGGGTGGAAGACAGGATGAACCCCTGTTATTGGAAGGGATGGCAATCAGCACCTGTGCATGCTATTGCAAGTTGGAAGTTCTGCTGGGTGGGACCCCTGGGTTCTCTTCCAAGTCTATGAACTCCTGGGAATCAAACACATGAAAAGACAGTGGGTGTCTTGAGTCTTGAGGTGATATATTTCACAACTGAAATCAACATATTTCAAAGATTTCATAACTTCTAGGATGGTAAGGGGGAGGGGAAGCACCGGCATCTATAAAGAGTTAACTGGAAGAACACAGGTTAGACACTTTACAGATACCTTCCAGAGTGAAGAGGCGCCTGAGACACCGCTGCAGGCGCATGATAGGTACTAGGCTAGGATGAGGGCCAGGACAGAGTTTTGGCGTAATACTAAGTCATCCGAAGGTTACCTAAAGCTGGCCTGGAATGAGAGAGCAGTGGCTGTTCTCCAAAGATGTTTCCTTTGACCAATCTTGAGCATAGATTAGCATTAGCAGCATCTTTGGGCTGTGATAAGAGAGAAAGAAAAAGAAGTCTTTTTCTTTTTTTTTGTAATGCAAAGCCTGGGTCCTGTTGCCTTTTACGATCATATAGTGCTTTTGTCAAGCCAGTCTGATTCCTCATTTGTTTTCTTTGGATTACTCAACCCTGCTGTGGGAAAATTAACTCTTTGGCATGTCCACAGGTACACAGCCCTGTAGAAATCCACCCCCGACAACACATCCTTGGGAGCCCCACTGAGGCTACCAGGTTACAAGAAGGGCTTCAAGTCCAATTAGAGTCTAATGAGTTGTGCTAATTGAGGTTATTCTTGCAAATTGGTTAAAATTCTAATGAGTTGGACTTAAATGGAACCTCCAGTCGATGTTTACTCTGGCTCTGCCCCAGCGAATTTGTAAGACAAATGCAATATCTCTGTCCTTGCCAGCCTCTGTGAAAATGGGGGATAACATTACTGGACGCCAGAAAGTCACAAGCATTAATCATCATTTTAGGCTGCTAAAAATGCTGTCGGCTACTGATACAAAAACTGATATCAAACACAATGGATGTTTTCTAGGAAAGAATCATCCACCATGTTTGCCAGGTGCTGAGCTAGGGGTGTCTAGAACTCAGGGCAAACACGATAAATAATTGCCTGATTTGATCAAAATTTCCAAAGATGACGGTTGTGTGTCGGGGAGGGGGGATAACAGGGTAGAGGGTGGTAGAGTTGTTCAACTATTCCTCCTATTCAGATACCAAAATCTTTACAGCAAGACTTGGGATCCATTCACTCCAGATCACTGGCTACAATAACAACTACAGGGAATTTTTTAATGGAGGGCTTCAAAAAGACAATGAAAAGATTATACAAAGCTGACGGCGTGAGCACTATATACAGATGACAAACTAGGTGACTTGGTTATGAATATATGCATATATATTTTTATCTGGTAGTAGCCGCCAATGGAGAAAATATGAGCATCACTGAATCATGGCCTTTGGAGCCACAGACAAGGTATGAGTTAAGTATCTGCTCCTCTATTCCCTCAACCGACAGGAGACACGTGATCTCAAGCTTCATTTGATGATTCCTTCCAAGGCTCTCTCACTTGGATTGAGACCCATGGGATAAAGACAACTCTCTCCAAAGGAATTTGTCACTCTCCTGGAGGTTCAGCTTCCACCTCTCATACAGCTTAGAAAGGGATTTGGCTAATATCAACAGAACCAGATCTACAGTTGTTCACGTGGTCTGGCAGAGGTACCCAGTACCTTGCTTTAGGAAGTGCACCTACTATGTTTTTCTTCTTCTTTGGGATTTTTGCTAAAATTCCAAGGAAACTGGAAGAATCACATTCAACATCCTGTCATACAGAATTATGTCCACCGTATTAGTCAGAGCTTTTGGTTGCAACCGAGTGAATCCCTCCATCAAATTTAAGCAGAAAAGAGATTTACTGAAATAGTACACAGAACCTCTGGAGAAAGCCCTAGATACAGTTTGGAGTCTACCCACCAGGAGCAACACCCTAATCATACTACTCAAGCACTCCAGTAAAGGTATTTCAGTCCCTGCAGCTGTGCATAGACACTGTGGCTTGCACCACCAATCTTGGGGCCTGGACACAAAGAGGCAGCAACTGCTGACCCCCAAAACAGATGCCACACCACCACTCTCACTAAAAAAGATGGAGTTCTTACAACAGCTGATTTCCAGATCGCTCCAAATAAAATGAATTCTCACATGAATAGCTCTGGCTAATGGAGCATGTGGTCACATGCCTATGCCCTGAAAATGCTGGCTTCTTCCTTGAGGAAGCAAAATTTATAATTAAGATATTCCCCAGATATGAGAACGGTATTCAAAGCTGCTGAGCATCGCAAACAGGGCAAACTCCCTTTCACACATCTTAACAAATGAGATACATAGGGACAGAAATTTTAGAAGTGGGGCCAGACTTCACCTCAAACTTCTTTCCTGAGGCAGACTTTCTAGGATGGATCCTACTTTATCATTGCTAAGATAGTTTTAACAGCTCAGTCTCTCCTTGAAATGGACTTTCTTTTCAGTTATCTATTTTCTTATGGTTATCTCCTTAAAAAATAATCCAGTATTCAGAGAAGGTATCTATATAAACTTTCATGTAGCTTTGTATTCATCAGAAACAAAGCTCTGTTACATGGATATGATCATTTTGCCTATACACCAATAATTATTATGATAATTAAATTGGAGTAAACGCAGTGAGAGAGAAGCACAGTTTAACTGCTATAGGAGTTTGGAGGGGGGAGATCATCTAACTGAAGAAAGAACAGAAGGCTTCAAATAAGAAGTATCATCTGCTGACCATGAAAGACAAGTAGAATTTCAACAGGAGAAAAGGATTAAGGGCATTCCAAGCAGAGGGAAAAGTGTGAACCAAATAAGAAGAAGCCGATGGTGGACAAAGATGCCCAATGGAAAAAGACAGTCTTTTTTCCCATTTTATTAAAGGAATCTGAGACCTGGAGAGGTGAAATGATATATCAGAAGCCACACAATGAGGGTCTTGTAACTACAGTTCCAGAGGTCCTTCTCTTGCTGTACTATGTGTGGCCATGCAAAGGTCACAAGTGAACTTAATCTTCCAAGTAGGGCACAGGCCAGACAAGAGAATCGGGTAATGTGGCCATAAGCTCACAAAAAATTACCCATAAGAATTCTAGGGGCTTCTACGTTGGAGAGGCTTCTGTAGCATTTTGTAATTTTTTGGCAGTAAAAGAATCACCTTTATAAAATTGTACGTTAAAAAAAGTAAATAGAAATATAATTTGGATGCAAAGCAATCATTCAGAACAAAACCTAGTTATTAGAGTCTTAATATAATTTAAATATTCAATTATGAAGTTTTGAGCAAGCTAGGGCATTGCTGGCTGTCTTTTCGGTAACTGATAGATTTCTATACGTTACATAACAAACTAAATCGGCTTTCCACTTTCTAGGACACAAAAATTTCAATTTGCTTGCATTTCAAGAATCACTCACACACAGAAATTCTACTTATGGCTCATGAATAAAGAAATAACATTACTTGGTAAAGTTCTATCAGCTTATGGTATACTTTTCCATCAATCACAGCAATTAAACTTATAACAATTCTGTGCGATACCTATTATTATTATTATTATGCATTACATATATCCTGAACTTTATGGTCAAGGACCTAAAAGTTGGCTTGTGCAAGGTCACCCAGATAATGAGGCCAAAATCATGGCACTGAAACCCGTGGACTCCAAGTTTAATGTTTCTCTCACCACAACAGAGCTATGATGGACAGTGATACGAGCTATCTCGACCAACCTGGGGTCGATACCTGAAACTACTCAACCCCCAGTGGAAGTCTGTCAGGTTCCCATGTCTCTCTGAGTTCTTTGACTTGGTTCTTGTAGCACTCACCCCACTGGATTCTGCTGCCCTGCCCAGAGTGGTTTTCTCAATATCAGATGGAATGGCAAGGCACTGCAAAAAAAATGAGTGAGCTGCCACATACCAAGAGAAATACAACTCGTAGCATTGAGGAGATGAGGCTGAGAGGATGCCTAACAAGGCCCAAAGAAGACTGTTATCTTGGGCAGTTAACAGGGTCCACAATCTGGCCCCTCCCCTCCTGGGCTCATAAATTCCTCCTGTCAAAGCCATGGATATGACTGGACCCAGAGCACTGACTCATTCTAACAATGCTCACAGAGACATTCATCAAATTCGCTGCCAAATCCGCTAATTCACAATGAGGAAACTCATTGTCAAGTGGATGGATGCTCATGTCAGCCTGACCAGCTGTGGACAGGCTACATGGAGAGCCAAGTGACCAGCAGGCTCTTCAGTGGGCCTAATCCTAATTAGAGTCAGAGAATTAACATGATCGAAATGCTTATTGTTATTAGGCCAGGATAACATGATGATGCTTCCAATTCATCATAGGACAGACTTATCAGGAAGAAAGAGAAACTGAGGCCAATCTAACAGGGAAATTCATTCCTGGGCCTGCTGAGATGGGCACCAGCCATCTCTGTGGATTTTCCTTTAGACACATGCATCCTTTACCAATTCTTTTCCAACAGACACATTCCGAATTGCATTTCTGAATGCCAAGTTTGGCTGTAGCCAGCATTAAGTCTGACCTGTGAGTCATTCTGATTCTTTAAAGAGATTTCACCCAACTCAATGCTAATACTTTTTGATGTTGATTTCTGAGCCCAATTCTCAGAGGGCAATCTGAGTCCCTTGTTTCCAAGTTTGTGGTAAGAGCACACTCATCACTGTCACGCCATGTCAGGGCACTCTGACTCATCCATTCTGCTTTTGCAAATAAAAAAAAAAAATCTTAAAAAATTCTTATTAGAAAACCAATACAAGCACAGTAAAGAAAAACTAGAAAACACATATACACACAAAATATATATTTTTAAAAATCTCCTCTAATCTCATTGATTTAGAGATAACCACTACTGATACTTTGGTGAACATTCTGCCAATTCTCTTTATGCACATATTTTAATAAAACAGTATTTTGGAAGTTGTTTTTTCACTTAATATATTATGAGCATCTTTACTTGTTGAAAAATACAATTCTACAACATCATTTAAATGACTGCCTGGTATTTCATCCTATGAGGCATCAAAATTATTTAAGCAATTTTCAAGATTGGATATTTAGCCTGTTTCCAAATTCTTGCTTTTACAAGTAGTACTACAATGAAAATCCTTATTTTCATAAAAAATTAAATTTTTAAAGTTTTAAATATTTTAATAAATAGTTTGTTTTAGAGTAGTTTTAGGTTTATAGAAAAGTCACAAACACAGTACAGAGTTTCCATACATCCACATCCAGTTTTTCCTGACATTAACATCTTATATTACCGCGGTATATTTGTCACAACTAAGAAACAAACTTTGATATTATTATTAACTAAATTCCATACTTTATTCAGACTTTAGTAGTTTTTCCACCAATGTCCTTTTTCTGTTCCAGGATCCAGTCCAACATACCTCAATGCATTTAGTAGAGCTGAACTTTTACACACACATTTATCACCTTCATTTATTCCTGGAAGTGGAAGAATAAACTCCTAGAAGTGCTGGGTCCAAGGGCACACACATTTTTAATTTTTTTGATACGCATCACTGAAGTGCCCATCAGAAATGTTGTACCGATGCGCAGTCCCTCAGCAATGTGTTAAAGTGCCCATACACATGGTGACAGCACTGTCCTTATAGCAGCTTTGAACATTATTATGATGACATCGCACCAAAATCAAATTATAGAAAAAAAAAAATCTGATTAGAGTCAAGGGCCCCATCTCTCTGCTGATCTGGATTGGTCCAGAAAAGTTTGAGCATACATGCAGACTGGTGAGCTGCATAATCCTTCAAGTACTCCTTTAAGTCTTACTTGATACATATCTAAGTATCTAAGGCTTGAGTAGACATCAAGAAGTGGTGAGCCTGGCAAGTGCCCCATGGAGCTCTTCACACTGTCAAGAAAGCAACTGTCTTTAGTACATCTCCATAGAAACTTAAGCTGGGAGAAGGATCAATGTGCTATAATACATCAGCTTTCAAACATATATTTTTTAATTTTTTTAACTGTTCATTTACAATGTTAATTTCTGCTGTACAGCAAAATGACTCAGTTATACACATACAGACATTCTTTTTTTATATTCTTTTCTACTATGGCTTATCACAGGATACTGAATATAGTTCCCTGTGCTATACAGTAGGACCTTTCTGTTTAGCCATTCTAAATGTAATAGTTTGCATCCACCAACCCCAAACTCCCCGTCCATCCCTCTCCCTCCCCGCTGCCCCCTTGGCAACCACAAATCTGTTCTCTATGTCTATGAGTCTGTCAAACGTACTTTTAAACCACACCCCTCATTCAGAAACACACTTTGCATTCCCTGAAAAATTATTACCTTACTATGAGCAATGCCTGCTGAAAATTTCCATTCTATTCTATTCTATTTCAAGGTATAAACTTTCAGGCACTGAGCTTGGCTGTTTAGTTTGGTAGCCAATAGCCACATATAGCTATTGAGAACTTGAAATGTAGCTAGTCTGAACTGAGGTGTGCCAGGGTAAAATAAACACCAGATTTTGAAAACTTAGTACAAAAAATGAATGTACAATATCTCATTAATAATTTTATATTACATGTCAAAATAATATTTTAATATAATGGATTAAATAACATTTATTATTAAAATTAACTTCAACTGCTTTTTTCATGCGGCTGATAGAAATTTTTTAATTACTATGTGACTTGCATTATATTTCGACTGGACAGCAGTACACTAAACTAATTTTATGATCTGCTAATGGGTTGCAACCCACAGTCTAAAAACACTGCCCTAGTGGGCTCTGGGCTCCTAACCAGGAAATATGCCATGCTCTACATACATATCCACCCAGCCCACCGACCTGAGAACCACATGCCTAGGGACTGAGCCAGAATTCTCCATGAAAAATGGCTTTTAGTCTTCTCCAACATTCAGCAGAATGGATGGCCTATGTTCAAATATTTACTCCATAGACCATTATGTAAAATATCAATAGTTTAGAATTGAATAAACATTTCTGAAAAAAATTCAGGCTTGTCATCAATATATTTTGAGGGTTTAAACACCTCCTTCAAAAAAAATTGATACCTAAGAATATATGTTTCAGTGATTGCGAGTTCCTCACACAGCCACTGTTAAGCTGTTTTGTTGTTATTGTTTACAACTTCACACCATTTTGCATTCTACAGTCGGATTATCATACGGATAATCAGTAGATGTAAAAACAGCTCACTAACTGGCTAATGGGAAAAGATACTACCTTTGGGATATGTTGACTTTAAGATCTAAAGCAGAATGTTGCTTATTCTGATTTTTAACTATACATCATTAGGTCTCTAGAAATTTGCATACTCTCATAAATTCTATTTAATAATGCTCTAATTATACAGTTGCAAGTATAGTGGAAAATAAACTTTATTAATAATAATATAATGAATACTGGAAATTTGCTAAGAGAATACATATCAGGCGCTCTTACTACACACACAGAAAAATGGTAATTATATGAGAAGACATTTAATTAGATTCACCGCAGTAATAATTTCACTACGTGTATGTATATGATCATCATGTTGTACACCTTAAATACACATAACTTTTAATTTTTTTAAATTTTAGAAGTATACCTCATATAAACGCTGTTATGTCAGTAATATAAAATGTTTTGTCATTTTATTTTTATAACCTCTTTATAAACTAAAAAGGAACACAGTCTACGGCCACACCACCCTGAACGCGCCCAATCTCATCTAAAAAGGAACACATATTATACAGAGACATTGAAATGACACATACAGTATTTGTTCAGTTACTCTTACCTAAGAGATAGTCAGGTTCTTTCTAGTTTAAAATCTATTTCTAAGCCTCTTACAGCATCAGAACCCAGAAGGCAATGAGAAACTCTCACAACAGGCCTCCCATCCTCTCACGTTCTGGGAGGATCACAGGGCCAACACCCAGATTCACCACAGGTCAAGTCTTTGCCTGCACAGTCTATGTGGACAGAGGCAAAGTCTCAAGGGCACCATGGTAGAGCCACTGCTCCACACCTCTAGCCCCCAGTCTTTCATGTATCTAGCTAAGAATTCTTTTTAGGTACTTTTTGTGGTAGGCAGAATAGGGTCCCTTGCCAAAGTTACCCATCCTAATCCGCAGAACCTATGAATGTTACTTTATATGCCAAAAGGGACTTTGCAGGTACAACTAAGATTAAGGCTCTTGAGATGGGGAGGTTACCCTGGGTTACCCAGGCGGACCCAGTGTAATCACAGGGATCCTTGTAAGTGAAAGAGGGAGGCAGGAGTCAGAGAAGGAGATGTGAGGATGGAAGCAGAGCTCAGAGTGATGTGGGGCCATGACCGAGGAATGGAGGCAATCGCTACAAGCTGGAAAGACAAGGAAATGAACTCTTCCCGCCAGCCTCTGGAAGAAATACAGCCCTGTGGACACCCTGATTTTAGCCCAGTGAGACCCACTTCAGATGCCTGACCTCTACAGCTGTAAGATAAAACACTTGTGTTGTTTTAAGATACTAAGTTTCTGGTAACCTGTGATAAAAAGAAATGCTCACATATTGAGGCATGGGGAAGTCATTCTGGCTTATACATGATAGGCCACAAAATACCCTGTTTGTGGCCTATCAAACATACATTGTACATCTGCTTTAATTACTACAGAAAAGTGTGCATTGACCAGAAGTAAAGAATGGCCATGCTAAAAATAAAGATTAAATGCCCCCCTTCCTGGGACGCCAGTGCTGTTACTCCTTCCATATGAAGACTCCCTTCCCAGGTGCCAAGCCCATACTGACTAGCTGTGCACATGCTGATCTGTTTTTTTTAAACCTTGAAGGAATGTATCCCTGAATTGCTTGATGTTCTTTGTTCTCACAAGACATAAAACTGTACTGGAAAAAAAAAAATCTATTTCTAGGTCTCTGAAATGAAAAGAAACTAATGATTCAGCGTATACTTAGATCTAACCACTAGATGCCCTCTGCTCTACAATAAACACCATCAATATCATCAAATGGTTAACCTGATGAGCATAAACATATTAACTTTATTAATGTGCTTATTAACCTTATTAATAAGCTTGTTAACCACTCTCTCTTACAGATATTTTATGCTACTGACTAAATGCTTCTTTTTTATTATTAAAGCTTTGCTTACTTGTGTAGGTAACACAGGCTCATGTAACTACATAAACAATCTAGAGATATGTAGTGTAATGACCAGGTATTACACATGGAGAGGCACATTGCAACAATTCAGTAATGACACACTTCAGCAGATGCAATCAGATCTCTCCTGGGTTATGAGGTCTTTGAGGAACTGGGCACCATTTGTTTTTTAAATAAAAATAAAACTGAATTTTTTTCTGTACATGTTATGTAACCCTTTTAAATGTTTCCTAAGTTTTATCATTTCTGTCATTTCTACACGTTATATAGTTTTTCTATCCCCACTTCTAATTCATTAATATTAATAAATGGAACTAGCTTTTTATAAGTTAAATTATTTTGTATAAGGCATACATGTATACATCCCCCTAGACAGTAAGCTCCAAAGCTCCAAAAGATCTTATCTCTCTCCCCTCCTCAGCACAGCACCTGGCATAGAAAAAGCACTCAGTCAGTATTGCCTGACTCTAGAGACTCTGGAATGAAGGGCTGTGTTGTGTGTCTTCCCTCACTGGTTTTTGCTTCCATTTCAGGTGTTCTTGGGTGTGTTTATGATCATAAAGGGTTCTATCACATCCCGGTATCAGGCCACGGAGGCATATCCCAACCATCGCTTTCAATTTTCAGTCAGCGAATGAAGTGATTTCTACATGCTGGGCCCTGTACTGTGAATGAGGGAGAAAACAGAGATGAATCAGGCATGCTCTCTGCCTCCATGGGACTCACAGATACTTAAGTAAGAGAGAGGATGAAGGAGGTGAGCACAGACCCCATGCTCTGAGGTGAGAACTAACTGAGCCAGGAGACAGGACATTAGTTAAAGGAGCAGGAGCTGTGAGAATTGGGTGCAAAATGAGTGAAAGAACAGGCCTGGGAAAAGCTGTAAATGGAGCCCAAGAATGAGGAGGGAGGCACAGAGATGGATGGGTTTCAGAAGACACAATGTTTTCGGTTCTCCTACCCTTATCTAACTCACCGTTCGGGCCTGTGAGGATGACAAATGAGCCACAAATAAGACCAATCTCCCAAAGATCCAGGGCTAGCCAGGAAGTTGGCTGGATGAGAGGGAGGCACTTCTCTGTGGTAAAGGCATGGCTCAGATTTTGCCCTAAGTTGAGATCTTCCATGGCCTCTGTGTGTGAGGGGAGGATGAGGAAAAGTGAAGTAAGGAGTTAACAGTCGGTGTAGGGGTGCAAATCTGGGGGAATAAGGCAAGAGGAGCAGTCCTGTAGACCCAGATCACAACAGAGAGGCTGCCCTGTGTGCTCAGGAGTGGGAATGGTGGGGAGTACTCAGAGGAGAATGGTCAAGCTGGAAAAAAAAAAAAGGAAAAGGAAGTAAGAATTGTGGGGGGGGGAGCGTCTTACAGCAGAGAGAGGATGCCACGTTGGCCTCATGAGGCTACAGGAAGACACAAAAATCCCCACTTCTACATACATGCATAGCTCTTCCCAGCTCTTGTAAACTGAAGTGGGAGCTGTGAGGCCTTAAGCCACTGCAGGAAGGGCTGAGCTGGGGGCTTGGGGCTAGGTCTCTGTTGTCTCTGTGGTGTCTGAAATCAGGTGGCCACAGGAGGTGACCCTGACCTCACTCATGAGTCAGCCAACACTTTCAGGTCACCACACACTTGTGAATGTGCCTTCCTGTCTGTCTGGGCTGTGATTTGCCTTCACTTGATAAAGATAGGGGGAAATTGAAGTAGAGGGCAAAGGCAGATTTTTATGCCTCAGAAATTTCTGCATCATCTACAACAAATAATTGCTCAAGTGCACCAAAAAGGAAGTCAATCAGCAAATCCACAGGCCTCTCAAGAAACAGACCTGATAGACTCCTGGAATGTTGACTGTCCCAAGCCAAAACACAGATAGGAAAAGCCTATCGTCCACAGGTAGAAGGGAAAAAAAAGTAAAGTAAAAGCTCATATGCTTCTGGCTTCCGTGTGCTATCATTAATCATTTTGCTAGGAATGGAGGATAGCTTCCTCGCTGTAAGAGGAAAAGAGAAACAGATTCCTTTGACTAATGTGTTACCCAGATGTTCACCAGACCCCAATATCTTTTTTTCCCCCACTTGATTTAGAAGAGTGAAAGCTAGCATGACGACTGAGGGGAAGTGGTTCCTGAAGACACCACCACCGATCACTTCTCAGATGTGGCATCAATCCACCTTCTGCTGGGGAAAGGGATTACATGGTGTCCTGAGAGCTTTCAAGAGCAGTACCCAGCCGTCTTCTGACAGAAGCCATGGAAGCATTTAGTGGACTAGCTCTTTCCTGAATCAGCCATGAGTTAAATCGCCTCATAAAAGGGAGAGAGGCTTGTACGAAGCCTGTTGCCTGCAGGAGTGGCCCCAATCTGGAATGTCTTGACACATCCCAGCCTTGCCTGGCTTCCCATTGCATCATGTATTCTTGAGGAGTTCATTGCCAAAAGGTAGAATTAAGTCACATACTTGGTGGAAATCATTCCTAGAAGCTCCAAATTAGAAGGACAAACGTAAGTCACAAAGACTGAGAGGTTCAACAAATTGACTTAATTCTAAAGAGAGTGGGGACTGCATCTTTATTTTTCACCACGGACTTCCCAAAGCCTGAGACTCTGTGGATCTCAATAAGTGTCATTATTTCCCTTTTAGTTAACTCACAATTTTACTTATATAAATATTTGCAAATGGAAAGCTTATATTACCATGTTAAATAGTAAATGAATATCCCTTGCCACATGTAATCATGAAACATGAAAAATAAACAGTGACAACAGAGGCATTAAAAATTCACTTCATAGAGACGGTTGCCTATAGAAAGTTTGAGCCTTGTGTTGGCTTTTGCTTTATTTATAAACAAATGAATAAATAAAGATGATTAGTAAGTAATGGAGAGGTGATAAGGACATTTGGGCTCCAAATTGCAACCTTTTCCTTGGTTAATCAGAAGGCCTGGAGAATTTAAAAAGGGAATGCCTCTTACTATATGAGTCAACAGTATTTAGCATTGTATCTAGATACCTCATCAAAATGACCCCAGTGCCAAGAGGGTATAATCTCTCACTTTGGAAAACACCACACTAGACGGTCTCTAAGGGCCTTTGAACACTGACAGTCAGAAATCTAGTGATATCTTTTAAACTATATCATCAATAAAATTATCAATGTGAGGTGGGTGTGAATAGATAGGATGGATTTTGGAAGCAATGAATCTGATTTTCTTGCCTAACTTTGGAAAAACAGTCTTATGTCTTTACAGCCACTCTTCTCCTTAGTCATGCCATCGTACTGTGGGGCCCCATTATGATTTACCAAGTAATTACATGGATCTGGGTCTCCCAAAACTCCAGCTGTTCAGAAAATGAATCTACAAAGCTCAGGTAGTTTTTCTATACTCTAAAGCAAGGTTTCTATGAAACCTGATGTATAAATAAACTGGGGCTGCCATATATCTTTCTCTAAATCTTTGTCTCTCTAAAGAGAGTATAATGTCTCCGGAGTTTACTTCTTCCCTGAGTTACTATCAATAAGGTGAAAAACACCCCATTAATAAAATGAAGACAGGTCCAATAGTAGAAGAAAGAAAGGAAGTCCCAAAGAATGGATTGAGCTCAGAAGCGTTTTATCCAAGGTAATTCGAGAGTCTATCATCACACCAGAGAAGCCATAGTTAGGAGAAGCCATGGTCAAGAGATAAGCTGAGTTATTATCCAGGGAAAAACAGCTGTGAGTACTGTGGGGAAGTTTTATGGGAGACTGAGCAGTAAAATGAATCAAGGGAGAATTGAGAAGTAAGGAAGAAGGAGCCAAGCTGGTGGTTCAAGAAGCTAAATTGAAAAGGACCCAAGTGCCAGAACAGTCCATCTATGTTGCACCTGCTGCATACTGACAAAGCAAGCATGTGGGCAAAGAAAGAGCCACTTCAAAATTCATAGACAGCATGTGTGTTCAGCATGCCTACATGCCTATAAGCATGTATCCATCCATCCATGCTCATGGACCCTTTCCATTCCTCATTGTGTAAGGCTGTGATGAGTGAAAGCAGAGGTGAAGAGAGTATAGATCAAGATGCTGAGAAGAAAGAAACAAGAAAAGGAAAACTACAGCACTCAAGGGAGACAGTGTCCAGCAAGCTGAGAGAGGTACACAAATTGCCATGGGAAGGAGGTCCAAGGAGGATGGGGTCACAGCTGGCTGGTGTGTGGAGTCGGGGCGGGAAATGCCTAGAGTTCTCCCAAGATCTCCACCTCATCATTAATGTAATAAAAGGAGTGATTTTCCTGGAAATGGGGCCTTTAAGCAGTGTTCTGAAGGATTAGGGAAGACCAGGATGGATGTG
This sequence comes from Physeter macrocephalus, assembly GCF_002837175.3. Lineage (NCBI taxonomy): Eukaryota > Metazoa > Chordata > Mammalia > Artiodactyla > Physeteridae > Physeter > Physeter macrocephalus. The sequence goes on along the minus strand of NC_041222.1, from coordinate 16,406,751 downwards.
ACAATGGGGAAGGGGGAGGATTTTCAGGCAGAGAAAACAGCTTGAGCAAAGACAGGGAGGCCATTATTTACAGCTTCCTAGATGTTTTCTAACCGCAGTAACCGAACCCTAAAGAATCTGTCAGCACATTCAAGGATTACTGACTGAATCCTGAAAATTTATAGGCAACGGACACAGGAGGGTTGAGCAAGTCCACTGATTTTATCATGGCATCCATGATCTTACATGAAAAGCAAGAGGCAATTGCCTTAATGATTTAAAAGATTTTTCTTTGATTCCCCAATTTGAAAATCTTTTCAATAAAATACCTTGATGTGTTTATAAATACCATATTACAGTTAAGTGACCCCTTTTGGATCAGGCATTGGCAGGGGGTGGGGGGAGGAATTTCTTGAATGAAAAGTTGGGAAATTCCTGAAAATTTTTTCAAATACCATTTAAGGCACTTGGAAATCGCAGCTGGTTTGAACACATTTCTGTTCCCAAATACTGCAAGGTAGCAGAGCTTACTTCTACTGATGGGGAATTCTTCCCCTTAACCACATTAGTGCATTTCAACTAATTCTCTTGATATTGTAGGTGGAATAAAAAGAGGAAAATGTTGATCTTTAATAAACATCTTAGGAAAATGATAAAAATAAAGGATAACATCTTCACTCCAAAGTAAAAGTGCTATATTTTTTAAAATTTCTATTTTAAAATGAAGCAAATGAGATTCAAAGAAATTAAGGAAATGCTCCAAGTTCATTCACAAATAAGGGAAGGAAGATTAGAGTGAGGCACACTAGATCCCCCTGTCAGTCTTTTATTTGAACAGTGCTCTTGGCCGTCCCCTCTGTACTTTAACCCTAGACCTGGAACCACCTCTGCTTACCACTCTCCTCTTCCCTGGATCTGCAAGCTGGAACTGAATTCTACTTCATGTGGAATTCCTTCCACCTTGCCCCCTCTAGAAGATAAGACTAGTTATAGAAAATCTTGCTCTTCTCCCAGTCTTCCCCATCTCAGTAAATGGTATTATCACCCACTAGGTAGCTAAAACTAAAAAATTCAGGAGATATTCTTGACTTCCTTCTTCCCCTCTTTATTAGTTTCCTGTGATTGCCATAACAAATTTACCACAAACTTGGCTTAAAACCACAGAAATTTATTCTGTCACAGTTCTAGAGGCCAGAAGTCCAAAACTAGACATTGGCAGGGTTGATTCCTTCTGGTGGCTTTGAAGGAGAATCCCTTTCATGCCTCTTCTACCTTCTGTTGGCTGTGAGCAATCCTTGGCATTCCTTGACTTGTAAATGCATGACTTTAATCTCTGCCTCTGTCTTCACGTGACCTACTCCTCTGCGTCTCTGTGTCTGTCTCTTTTCTGTCTCTTATAAAGACATTCACCTTAGATTTCAGACCTAGTGTAATCCAGGATGATCTTATCTCAAGATCCTTATCTTAATTATATCTGCAAAAACCCTTTATTCCAAATAAGGTCACATTCTGAGGTTCCAGGCGCACATATCTTTGGGGTCCACAATTCAACTCACTACACCCTCCTTCCCACATCAAATCAGTCCCAAGTCCCATCGACTTTACTTCCACCATATATTCCATTATCATTTCCTTCTTGCCACCTTCATCACCACCATTCAGGCCAACACCACCATCATCATTCCTTGGACCACTCCTGCAGCAACCTAACTGGACTCCCTGCCTCCACACTCAGATCTTTCTATCCCTTCTCTCCACCACAATCTGAATGATTTTTTTTTAAATTTTTATCTTATCTCTCCCCTACTTAAAATTCTCCATAGATTTATCACTAACAGCGTAAAACCCAAAATCCTCTCCACAGCCTCCTGAGACCTCAGACTAACCTACAGCTCCTGCCCCTCCCTGGGTTTTTTGCTGATCCTCAGATACTTCAGACTTATTTCCACCTGGGAGTTTGTTCCTAGCTTTTCTTCCAACAAGCATGCCTTTTTTTTGTCTCATTTCCCTATCTCTACATGGCCAACTCCCTGCCATTCAAATTCAACCTAAATGTCACCTCCTTGAAAGGCCTTCCTGACCACCAAGAAGAAGTCACTACCTAGGAAATTTTCATCAAAGCACCTAGCCTTATTCATCTGCTAAGCATCCAGCACTGTCTGACAGCTTTCTTGTTTACTTATTGTTAGTTTTATGGTTGTTGTCTGTTCATTCATTCTTTTATCAATGTCCCATTCCCACTAGAATATATGTCCTGAAATCAGAGATTTTGTCTATTCATTCACTATTAAATCTTCAACACCAGAACTTTTTGGAACATAATAGTTTCTCAATAAATGTTTGCCGATTGACCAAATAAATGAATGAATGAATTAAAGTTACAAATGCTTAAAGGTCCTGACTTGTGGATGGGTAATAGCACACAGCTGCTGAAACCATCTGATAGGGAGAAGTCTGGCTACCCAGGAATGTCCACAGATACTTTCTCAAGCTTGGGTCAAGAGATCTCCAACTGCTAGAGAATCAGACCCAGAAACTTGCTTTCTTACCTGCAGTTAAGTGTATATAATTCCATGCTGGAGTTGATTAGGTCAGTGTAATTAAGAAGGGCATGGACATCAGCAACAGTTATAGAACCTGGAGAACTTAGAATGAAAACTAAAACTTGGTTTGGCCATGAAAAATATCATTCAACAAAAACAATACGGGTCTCCTGATCCCATGAATCATAATGATTACATATATCATTCAACATATGCCGAATTAATACAATTGTAAATGCTTTTAGTGACAACAATAAATCATAGGGGGCAACAGCATGTGTTACATAAGTGATCTGAGACACACACGACCAACATTGGGAATTGCCAAAAACTGAGCCACAGAGTAGCCAGAGCAGCTTTTGAAACAAGAGGTCAAATGAGACACTGCTTTGATAGGTGAGATGAGAAAAAGAAGGATGGTGGCGGGGTGACCAACGTGTCCCTATTTGCCTGGGACCTTCTTGGTTTTAGCACTGAAAGTGATTCTGAAATCCCTTCAGTCCTGGGCAAACGGAGATGGTTGTGACCCGAAATGGTGAGGACTCAAGGCTGAACTTCCCATCTGTTGAATTACTAAGTCAGTGACCCTAGCTCATTCCACCTCAAATGTCTGTACAACATTCACTGTTGTTTCATGTGCTCTGGTTTCTCTCTCTTACTAAATGTTAAGGACACTGTTTTTAAAATGTTTCTCCCAGCAGTGCCAGCCACCTGAACCTTGGGCCCATCTCTCTGGCTCAAAGACCCCACATGCCATTCTGCCTGGGAGCAAATGCCCCCTCCCCTAGCCAACAAGTGAAGTCAGCAGGCCTAGCTGCTCCCTCTGTGGAACCCCTATCACCTGCCCTCTCGGTGTCTCCTGAGCTTCCTCCAGCCCCAGAACCCACACATTCTTGGTGCTGCTATCACCTTCAGAGTACAATCCTATCACACCTGTCCCAGGCTGTTCTTTTATCTTTAGTCCAAGTCCGTCTGCTTTCTGTCTTTCAGAGATTTCTCATAGTTTCAGATTCACCATGTCCCTTCTTTCCCCGTATCAGGTAGATACAGATTTATTTTAATAGCTGTCTTCTCTATTATTTCCTGGACTTGGTGACACAGAATTGACTATAATATATGCTCAAGCTACCATTTTAACAATGCAGCTCGCATAATTTAATTCCAATTTAGGGACACCTGACAATGCATCTAATGTAAGAGGAAAAAGAAGAATGCAAAAATATATAAAATAAGCAAATAAATGAAACACCCACCACCTCCAAATGTATGGACAGCACTATTAGCTGCAAACAGATGGAGGAAAGTATCCTGGATCTGCTTTCCTACCTTTGGTGTGTTGCTCATTGATTTTATGCCTGAACATAACTTTTTCCTGTACTTTTTAGGCACAACTAGATCATGAGATCTACTCATGAGCTCAGAAACTCTCTATACATGAGTTATTCAGACAAAAGTAGGGGTTTTGGGGGGTTTTGTTTTGTTTTGCTTTGCTTTGTTTTTTAATGTGGCTCAGCTAGGTAGTTGCAGTAGAATGGGGGCAAATGAGTAAGTGTTAATTGAGTCCCTTCTGTGGCCTGCTGCTTGGGATCAATGGGTGCTCTCTGGGATGCTGAGATGGATACGGCCCAGCCTCTGCCCATATGGAGCCTGCTATCTGGGCAGGAAAATGAACACTCAGATAAGTCAGAATACATAAAACAGCATGAAATAAACACACCCAAACCAGGACTGTGGAAATGCAGAGGAGTAACTGAATATTCCTCATCAAGTGAATCAAGAAAACCTTCACAACGAAGATTTTTTGTTTGTTTGTTTGTTTTTTGCTGTACGCGGGCCTCTCACTGTTGTGGCCCCTCCTGCCGTGGAGCACAGGCTCCGGACGCGCAGGCCCAGCGGCCACGGCTCACAGGCCCAGCTGCTCCGCGGCACGCGGGACTCTCCCGGACCGGGGCACGAACCCGCGTCCCCTGCACCGGCAGGCGGACTCTCAACCACTGCGCCACCAGGGAAGCCCACAAAGATTATTTTTAATCTCAGCCTTGAAGAATGAGTATGAGAAAGTAAGGAGGGTGTTGCTGGGCAGCATGAGTGATGACACAGGTGCCTGATCTTGAAGGGTCTTGAACACCATGTCCATGAACTTTATTCTATACACTGTGGACATGTCATGAAGTATTTTGAGAAAGAATATGATGTGAAAAGAGTTTTGCTTCTGAAAGCTCATGCTGGTGCCTATGCACAGGGTGAGTGGGACACAGAAAGATGGAGCAGGGCCCTGACCAAGGCAGGGATAGAGGGACTGTGAGACAGAGCCTTTATGAAGGGAAAATCAACAGAGTTAAGGACTGATTGGAGACAGAGGAAGAGGTAGAAGGAGTTAGATGACTCTGAGGTTTGGAACTGAAGCAATTTTTTACTTCTCATCGAAATTGGGAGCAAAAATGATAGGGAGGGAAAAGATAATTTTGCTGGGCCTAGTGCTCATTCTTACTTGGAAAGATTACCAGGGCTGAACATCAGCTCTTGCCACGATTTCTGGGAATGGCAACCGTCAATTTTTTCAAATAGATAACAATTAGCACTCCCCTCAGGATAGGTCTTTTGCCCACTCCCTCAGTGATCGCCTCTAACACAAACAGCCAAGAGGGTTTTCAAGCTCATCAGGATATTTCTGCCAACTTCCTCCATCCCAGCACACTAATTAACCCCTTTCTGTCACCCTCAAAGGAGGCAATCAGAGGCACAAAGAACACAAAGCAAAAAGAACACAAGGTTTAGAATCAAAACAGGCCTCCAAAACCGACTTCTCTACTTCCCCACTGCATGACCTTTGGGAAAATTTCTTAACGGATCTGTAGGTGATGAGGCTCTAAATGCAACTGGGCTCTGCGTTCTCCATCATCAGACGGCTGGGTAGTGTTGGCTTTTGGTGACCACCCAAGGCTGCCTTCGGAGTGATCGCTGGCTTCATCCATTATCTGCTTATCGCAGCAGCATCCTTGTTATCAGCCACAGCGAGAACAGACCAAACACCCCACTCAGGGCAGCATGGGTGGATGAGCAATTATCAGCTAATTCTAGGCAGTGAGAGAAGCCAAGGCAGACAAAGCAGGCTAACCATCCAGGAGAAATGAGCTGCTCCCTCAGCAATCACACAACACTGGTTCTGTATGTGTGCCTAGGGAGCATCTCATTTCAAACAGGTCATTGTTATCATCATAATTAATATCTTACATCTGTACAGTGTTTTATAGCTTTAAAAGCATTTTCATATTCATTATTTGAGCTACAGATTGTATGCTCTCAGAGCTACAGATTGGTTGCCCATTTTACAGTTGTTAATAATTATGATTACATATTAGTAACACAATATGGTAATTATACTATATTATTAATTAGTTACTGTGTTCCATGTGTTGTGCTAAAAGCTTAGCTTGCATTATCCCATTTAATTCTCACAACTCCAAATGGTAGGCAATACTAGTACCACTGCTTTACTACGGAAGAAACTGAGACTGAGAAGCTAAGTCAATTCCACAAGGCCCTCCCTGTTAACCACTGACCAGGCTGCTTTTCTAGGAGCAGCAGGAGGCAGAGCACGGTGAAGAGCCGCTTCAGAGGTTACCGGGTTAGTAAGTGTAGAGCTGTGAATTCACCTATAATCCCTCACTCTAGACCCTATGTTGTCCCTACTACCCTCTGCCTCCATGTGTGCTTGAAAGAACACAGTGGTAAAGACCAACTCCCATTCTCTCATGATGCATAAGAGTATAAGAAGTGACCACTGGGCATCTATGAAACCCTCTTGGGCCTCACCAATCTCACAGTCTGTCCTTCCCCACTCACTGATATTACAGCTGCTGAGTGCTGCCTGCAGTGGGAGTTCGTGCATTTGACCCTCTAGCTAACCCCCTTCCTTGTTTTACTGGGCTTCATGGTCAATGATTTCAGCTGGACTCTCACAAGAGCCCCAATTCCTTGACCCCTTACAGCCCACTGCATGAGCCCTGCCAAGTATAAACCCAGATACTGGTCATTCTTCCAAATCTTCTTGAGATCTGTAAATATTCCTAAGATGATGCAAAAGCTTAACTAATTTGTTTTGTCTTGATTGCCCTAAGGAGTCCATGGCCTCTGAGGGGATATCAGAGTGGTGGTAGATTGGCTACTGCAATAGCCTCTTTCCTAATGGGGCTCTTTTCATTCCTTCTCCTTGCTCAATCCATATGCCCCCGTGACACAAGGCCAATCTTTCCACAACAGAGATCTGATTTTGCCACATCCCTGCTCAAAAACCTTCACTGACTCCTAGTTGCTTAAGAATAGACTGTAAATGCCTCATCCCATATTGACTCAAAACTTGATTCCTGCCTTCTTCCCGTCTGTTCCTACCCACTACTGTCATGTCAGTTATTATTCCCCATAGGACCTTCACTTTCTCACCCTGTGTTTTGCTCAGGCTGTTAACTCTGCCACAATGTCTTTTCCTTCATGCTTAAGTCTGACCATCATTTTTCAAGGCCTAGTTCAAAATCTCACCCCTCCATCAATTCCTTCCAAATCACTCCTCTCAGAATACCTTCTTCTTCATAGTATTCCCCAAACATGTTCTTTGCGCTGTGTTAGCATTATTTTTATGAATGAGAGTCATACATGTGTATCTATATCCCCTACTTGATTGAGAGTTCCTGGAGGGAAAGGATTAGATATTATTCCTTTTTGTCTTTCTTTTCAAACATAAAATAAAGCTTTATACAATACAGAGTCTGATAAAGTGGAAAATGCTAGACTTAGAAGTTAGAAGATGGGTAGGTAAAATGTTAGCAGATAACTGATGACCGTGTACTAGCAGGTCCCAGCAGAGAAGTAGCTCGTCCTCTCCAAGTTTCTTTCCAGCCTCACACTAACTCCGAGGTCTCTGCTGTCTTCAGAGATGTGCCAGAGCTGGTGTGGCTGGGTCAGCACGAGCCCAGGCCCTCCCCCCGACCCCTCACTGCCGCACCAGCACCTGCTGCTTCTCACTGACCTCTGGCCACTACATAATCAGCGCTGGTAACTTTGACACTGGCACATAATAGGCAGCATTCAATCACCAAGCCAGGCAAGACTCCAGATGGAAGCTCACCTCTCTCCCCTGTTGATGAGCCCCAGCTGAACAAAATGCATACTGTATCAGGAAGGACAAAAGGTACTAAGTGGAAATGTCAGGAGTACTTTTTCTTTCTCTCTGTTTGAAATTCAGAATGGGCCAGTGTTGATGGCTTGCTAAAGCATATCTTCCTTCAATCGAAATTTTAGCAAGGAGGAAACTGGTGATCTTATATCTCAATCACCTCATTTTAAAAATGCAGAAACTGAGGTACAAAGTATGGGACTATATAAGTGAGGCTCTAGTCAGGAAAATAAAGCTCAAGCTAGCTATATAAGAAATTAGCCACAAAGGTTTCAGAGGAGCCTAAAAGCCAAGCACAGAATAGAAAGTCAAATCAGAGATTATGAAGAGCTAAAAGCTACCACCAATCCCAAAGGCTGGAGGAATAAAGGGAGTGTGTGGTGTCACCAGAGCCCAGGAGCTGAGGTCACCAAAAGGCAGCTGGAACCATGGCAGAGCCGCCTGGCAGAAGGAGGGACCACAGAGAGAGAGTTTATTCGATGGCAGACAGAACGGTACAGGAGACTTGGTCACTGTCCTTAGGAAAGGGACACTTTCCTAAGTAGAGAGAGGAGGAGAGAAATACCCTGGCTTCCTCCCTTCTCTTCCCTCCAATCTCTCACCAGTGCCTCACAGTGACTGAATCTAACCAGAAGCCAGCTGGTAACAGTTCCTGGGAAATGTTGTTTGCAGGGGTCAGCTCCCTATAACACAGAATGGAGCAAAGAAAGGGCAAGAAAAGGATCTGAGACCAAAGTGGCAAATGAATGGGATTTTTCAATGTCAGGTCTATTCTATTTCACCTACCCAATACTTCTTGCTCTTGCTGCCTGTGCCAATATTTCTTGAATTTGCTTTCTGCACCGAGCTCCAAGCCAGGCCCTAAGCATAGAAGACACAGCTAAGACATTGACTCTGTCCGTCCTCGAAGGCCTCTAAGTCCTGAGGGGGAAATAGAAGGAAACAACCTCAACGTGATCAGCACTATAATAGAAATTGGCAATAAGGGACACGTGAGCTGGACCCATAAGGATAAGTATAGATTTTACAGGGATGGAGACCTTCCAATCACCGGAAACTGCATAAGGTGAAGGCACAGAGGCCTAAAAGTACATGGAGAATGCAGGGAGGAAGAAGTCATCTCAAGGGCCTAATGAGTGAGATTTGCCAGGGAGTGGCAGGAGATGAACTGAACATCAGGCAGGACCAAGAAGTAAAACGCTGGAATGTGATGGAGTTCTGACTCCATTGTGGAGGCAAGAGAGAGTCCTCTGAGCTTTGTTGGGTGAAAGCGCTTATTTTGTATCAGAAAAAGGACTAAACAGCGTACTTTTTTCTAGTTTATTCTAATTACCCTCCCTCTTTGGATATCTATTATTTCATTTTCCAACATTTTTAATGAAATATTTCAAACATATATAAAAGTTGAAAGAAATTCATCATGAATACCCATGATATCAACCAACTAGATTCTATACTGGCATTTACTATACTTGCTTTATCACATATCTAGCCATCTAACCATCTCTCTCTATACATCAAGCCTTTTTATTTCTGATGCATTTCAAGAAAAGTTACAGACATCAGTACATTTTACCTCTAAACATTTGGGCATATGATTAACCAGAGTTCAATATTTGTTTGCAATGTTTTAGGTAAAATTTACACACAATGAATTACACAACCTTAAATACCCTTCGATGAGTTCTGACAAATGCATGTCCCTGCATAACCTAAGCCCCTATTCATGACATAGAACATTTCCATCACCCCAGAAAATTCCCTTATGCCTTCTTCAAGCTTACATCCCAAAGGTAACCATCGTTCTGATGTTTTTCCACCAACAGAAGCCTGTTCTAAAACTTCATTTAAATGGAACAACATAGCATGTACTTTGTGAAATTATATACTCTTCATTCAGCATAGTGGTTTTGAGATTCACCTATGTTGTTGCATATACCAGTGGTACTTCCTTTTTTTTTTTTTTTTTTTTTTTGGTGGTACACGGGCCTTTCACTGTTGTGGCCTCTCCCATTGCGGAGCACAGGCTCTGGACGCACAGGCTCAGTG
>NC_041222.1:16376513-16396889 GCF_002837175.3 Physeter macrocephalus | reverse complement strand
GATCTTCCCGGACCAGTGCACGAACCCGTGTCCCCTGCATCGGCAGGCGGATTCTCAACCACTGCGCCACCAGGGAAGCCCAGTACTTCCTTTTTATTGCTGAGTAATATGCCAACATGCCACAGTTTGTTTATAATCATGTTTACCTCATGGGTTGCTGTGGGGATTAAATGGGATGATGCATAGAAAGCACCTGGCATAGTGCCTGGCATGGAGAAATCACTGTGATGATACGCTATTAGCAGCAGCATTTTCCTGGTAATAATAATATATAATGATAACATAGAATTGTTTCATTATATTTTCATATTTCAGAGTATTTTAAGATTACTCTTTTTCATAATGACTCTCACCCACTCTCTCACTAATTCATAGTTGAAGAAATTACACACAGACAAAATTTAATTTGCCCACTTCTAGACAGAATGCCAACATCAAAGTAGCAGTGCTTCATTTTAACATATGAACTATGTGGCCTTTCTTTGAAAAGATAGCAGAATTGCTCTTGAAAAAGACTTCCACCTCTAACAGGTAAGTATTTCTTATCGCCTATATGCACTAATGGCATCAGTACACTGAATTTCGGCAGTAAGAAGTAATAGGAAGTGGGAGAGCTCTGGAATCAGGTTGCCCTGGTTCAAATTCTGGTCACTGGAAAGCGTGTCATCTCAGACAACTTAGCTGAACCTTTCTGAGCCTCACTTGCTTCACCTGCAAAATGGGTGTACCAATATCTATCTAGTAGGATTATTCTGAGGATTAGAAATTATGAATGCAGAGCCTGGCACATGGTAGGACCTCAATCAGCATCCACTGCCAATGTGTATAAGGGACAAATGGGAATAAGTGAATGTCTACATTTGCAACAGATAATTTATCACACAAATTAACTCATGAGTGACATCAACTCAGCAATAAAAAAGCTGAGCGTATTAGAAAGGAATGTGGTCATTTATTATCATCCTTTTTCTGATTCTTTAACAAAGGAACTCACTTTCATTTCAGCATCAGCCCTTTTCTCTAATGAAAAGCAAGGCAGGGCTTTCCTGGTGGCGCAGTGGTTGAGAGTCCGCCTGCCGATGCAGGGGACATGGGTTCGTGCCCCGGGTCCGGGAGGATCCCACATGCTGCGGAACGGCTGGGCCCGTGAGCCATGGCCGCTGAGCCTGCACGTCTGGAGCCTGTGCTCCGCAATGGGAGAGGCCACAGCAGTGAGAGGCCCGCGTACCGCTAAAAAAAAAAAAAAAAAAAAAATAGCAAGGCATATGTAGCAATATTAATTCAATCAGCAGACATTGAATGAAGCCACCCCTTACAACAGGGCTTTGCTAGACATAGGGTACACCTGATGACAGGCAGACTCCCTGGCCTTAAATCGCTCTCACTCTACTGGAAGAGTCAGATACGAAAACAAATAACTACGAATAAGCTGCCTCTTACTTGAGGTGGAAGGTACTGGGAAAAACTCTGATACTCTTTCTAAGAAAAGCTGCATAACTCGCCTAATAAAGCAAGAGGCCCTGTGACACTGATGTTGATATGCCAGCTATTCTTAGTCAAATAATTAGAGCATATCGGAATAAGTGACACATTAAAGGCCTGCATAATGAACTTGAGAGAAGTCAGAAAAAGGGTGGAAGAGTTGTGCAGGAACAAGGAGGAGAAGCAGAAGTAAGGAGAGGAGAGAAGAAAAGAAAGGGAAAATAATATGAGTAGAGAAGGAAACTGGAATGTGAAAACCCACAGAAAGGAAAGACTGCCTGGAGACCTTCCAGACAAAGGGACATTTGAGCTTAGATTTGAAGACTGAGTAAGAATTTGAGAGAGTAAAGATATTCAGACAAGAAAACAGGGTATATAAAGGTGTACATTCAGCATGTGAAAATGTTGATGTAATTGGAATATGGTGTGTTTTTCTTAGGTTATGGACAAGGGTGGGGAATACTGTCAGAAAGAAAGAATTGGGATCAGAGTGCAAAAAGCCATGAGACACCAAGGTAAGTGTCTGATCCTTTTCCTGTGGGCAATGGAGAGCCACAGAAGAATTTTCAGCAGCAGGTTACATTATTAAATTCATGTTTTAACAAAAAAATAATCTGATTGCAGGTATGGTGTAACATGCCACCCAGATCCCACTTCAAGAATGAAGGACTTGGGATGAAGTTGCTGGGACTGCCATAGGCCCCCCCACTTGGGGACTGCCTCAGCTGGAGAGACCCCTCATCCAAGGTCATGCCCATTTCCTGAGGTGGCCAGCATCCAGTAACTGATTGATATGAGGTATAAAGGTCCAGCCCTATCACCCTAACTTTGAACAGCTCTGAAGGGTTATTATCTCATCTTCATGATTCCCTGCAGGGTCTGCTGAGGTTTCCACTGAGACTACATTCCAGCCTGAGTTCTCCCTCCACCCAATCCTGCTTCCTTCTCTCCCTCCCCTCCCATCTCTCATATCCCCCTCTTCCCTTCCCTTCCCCAGATGTTGGTCCCAAGAACACTCTCTAATACATCTCCAGTACACTAATCTAAGTCTCAGTCTGCTACACAGGAAACCTAACCTGGGACAGTGGAGTAGACTGAAAAAGGAAGAGGGAATAGGTGGGAAACGAGCTACTATTGGCCTATGCTGTGCTTGCCAGGACCATACATACTGGATTTCCCATGACAATCCTCTGTCCAGCCTGCATATTTCCTTACTCCTAGGCTGGTCTCCTGGCTCCTGAATTCACTAACATGCTCCAGAGACGAAATTAAATTTTCATCATTTTTGGAAAGCAGAAAGGAGAATCTTCCATAGACAAAGCATAAAGAAAAGAAAGCAGTGCTCCCATTGGGCAGCACAAAATGGTGGAGAGGATGGACCCACCACACCAGAAATGGGGGGAAATGAAACAGACCAACAGGACAGCTGCTTGTAAAATCCATCTTCCCTCCTGAAAAGATTATCATTCAAGAAATAGCTCCTTTTAAATACTTTAATAGACGCTTTCCAAGCCTTTTTAACATGTGCACATAAACAATATCAGAATGAAATTCTGTGCATAGTTTTGTACCTTGCCCTTTTTTTCACCTTATAGTATTTCATTCCTACTTCCCACGTCAGGGAGAGAAAAACCTTTTGATTCAAGAGGGGTACCTGGGTTCAGTTTTTACACATGGGTTTGGTTTTTGTTTTTTTTTTTTTGGCCGTGTTGGGTCTTCATTGCTGCGTGTGGGCTTTCTCTAGTTGTGGTGAGCGGGGGCTACTCTTCCTTGCTGTGCGCAGGCTTCTCATTGCAGTGGCTTCTCTTGTTGCAGAGCATGGACTCTAGGTGCACAGGCTTCAGTAGTTGTGATACATGGGCTCAGCAGTTGTGGCTCATGGGCTCAGTAATTGTGGCTCGCAGACTCTAGAGCACAGGCTCAGTAGTTGTGGCGCACAGGCTTAGTTGCTCTGTGGCATGCGGGATCTTCCCAGACCAGGGATCGAAGCCTTGTCCCCTGCAGTGGCAGGTGAATTCTTAACCACTGCGCCACCAGGGAAGTCCCTACACATAGGGTTTTATTCAAAGTATACAGCAATTGCTGATATAAGGAAAGCCATGGTCATGCTGACTCACAGTAAGCTGGCAACAAATAAAGTGTCCTTCCTTCAAATGTATGGGTATAAGCCACACACTTACCTCTCTCCCCATACACATTCTACCCACTCCTGTTAGTTAGAAGAGTTCAGTTTAATTGTTTAACTAAATATGGTAAATATTCATAAAATATATGTAACATATAGAGTTACCAAACAATGAACACCTTTTTCTCACTGCTCATTTTTTTTAAAAGAATATTATTATTAATTTGAAATCCTCTGTGGGTGCCCCACCCCATCCCAAACATCCCCTCCCTCTCAAAATTAGTAATCACCTTCTCTAATTTTGTGTTTTTCATTTTCTTGCTTAATTTTATAGTTGTACACGTTTGCATCTTTATACCACACATACACACACACACACACACACATACTTAGTTTATTTTTTTACCTTTCTATAAAATCATACTGTCTGTATTCTTCCATGCCTTTTATTTTTCACTCAACAGTATGATCCTGAGATTAACTTGTGTACATTTTAATTGACGATAGCTTTATTTCATCAACTCTGAATCACAAACACCATGGTGTCTGATGTTAATAAAAGCCCCAGGTAGCCAGAGAAAAGAGATATTTACAAATCAGTGTCACAGTTTCCATAAGGTAATGGTCCTGCTGGAAAACATGGTTCTTTTCCATTCCTCTCACCACTCCACTTCCTGCAGAGACACTAGGCCCTGCCACCAACGTCACCATGGAAAAGTGTGTCCGGTGAAACACCCCTCTCAGAGAGCCAGGCAACTCAACACCCTCTGCATGTGAAGTGGGGAGGGGGACTGGGCAGACACCTGAACGTGCCTTTCTCAGATAACACACATGAAGAAGAATAGTCTTGGGGAAACTACTACCCACTGATGTTCTGGACTTATCATTTCACTTGGCATTTTGTTTCTGAGCCAGTTTTTCCAAGTCTAAAAGACAACCTTACATGGAAGAAAGGTCACATCAAGAGCCATTTCCCCCTCATTTCAGTCAGATAAAACAAGTCTTGTCCTCTCCGCCTTCCACATTTAGCATTTCCACTGCAGCCGCTGCTGGGAATTTCCCCTCTCTGAAGAAGACCTAATTAGACCCACAGCCAGGCTGGCTGGCCATGGAGCACTCTGCATCCCACATGTCAAAGATTTCCATCCAAGAGACTCTGATCTTTTTCTCACATTACTCTGTCTGCAAAGGCCTAATTAACAAACCAGCGACTTCACTTTTCCAGAGAATCTATTCCCTGGTCCCAGGAAGGAAATTTGGTTCTGTATGAAGCAGTCCTTCCTCACATGGGATGTCCCTGGGGACCCAGAACCTTATCTCTAAAGCTTTCCTCAACCATCTCCACAACCCTGGCACAACTGACTTGCCCCTTCTCTATACTACTCACTCACTCCATATGGATTTCTCTCTTAGCACCCACAACACATTACTACCCTTATTTATTTAGACAGTTTTATTCTCCACCAGGTCCTAGGTTCCTTTAGGGCAGGAGAGTGTCTAATCCATCTCTATATCCCCAGCTTAGCCCAAGCCTGGCACAGAGGAGGCACTCAGGGAATCTACAATGGTTGTCCTGAATTCCCTACTTCTGGGCCACCCCAGTAGGTACTCTAGAAGGCCAGCCAAGCAACTTGGAAGCGGAGGGTGAGTTCCAAAAGGCAGATAAAGGTATCTTTCTCTGGGAAAGAAGCTAAAGAACATGAAGGAAGCTCCAGGCCAAGTCCTTGAGATAAACTGGGGATACCAAGTATTCACAGTGAGTCTAAAATGTTAGGGTGGGATAGGGATAGTTACTGGAGCTGGAGTCAAGTGTCAGCTGTATACTAGAGTAAATCATAGCAGATCAAGAATAGGCTAGAAAGGCTTAGAACCATGAGCCAGCCAGGCTTAAACATGGTTAAGGTAAATAGGTTGTAACTCAAGTTTGAACAGCCTTGAATGCCAGGCTATGGAGTTTGGATATTATTCTCTGGGGCAATGGCCAAATGGCATCATGGCACCTGAGGCCAACTGGCTTCCCCCAATTGGAGCCTGGTGTGAAACAAGATTATTTGAGAAGAGTAGTGCCACTTCTTAGGTTAATAGGGTTTTAACTTGAATTCTGTCTCTGACTCTAAAACAGGGGAAGGCACCTATGTGACTCAAAGAGTCTTGGCACGTGTTAGATTAACTTCACAAACTTATCCTAAAATGGCAGGTTTCAAATGGAGAGAGATGGAGTTAGGCCATCACAGCTTTCTCACTTACTCATTCTCTGGACCTCAGCAACATTCTCTGTATAAAATGAGGATATGAAGTTTCACCTCACAGAGTTCATAATCTATGAAGCGGTAAAGCATGTTTTTTTTTTAAAGAAATAACCAAATAAAAATTCTGCAATTCTACCTGTTAACAGTTTGCTAAGAGTTCTGTGATACTTCGTTTCTTCTTTTTTGGTTTTAATATCTTTATTGGAGTATAACTGCTTTACAATGTTGTGTTAGTTTCTGCTGTACAACAAAGTGAATCAGCTATACGTATACATATATCCCCATATCCCCTCCCTCTTGTGTCTCCCTCCCACCCTCCCTATCCCACCCCTCTAGGTGGTCACAGAGCATCGAGCTGATCTCCCTGTGCTATGCAGCAGCTTCCCACTAGCCATCCATTTTACATTTGGTAGTGTATATATGTCAGTGCTACTCTCTCACTTCATCCCCAGCTTCCCCTCCCCAAGTTTTGTCATACTTTGAAAGCATCCATATCCCCAGCCTGTCAAATCATGACACTGAGCAGTGCAGGAGACTGACACAGCAACTGACACAATGTCTTCAGGGATCTGGAGCTGAGAGGGCTTTGCCTGGACAATTTCTGAGAAACCCAGATACCATATAGAGATTATCCCAAACTGAGGCCATCCTGGCCAGACCTGCCTGGTTCCCATATCCTTCAATCTAAAACAAAATAATCAAATTCTGCTAAAAAAAAAAGTCCTAGACCAAAAGTCCTGACCATCAACTTTAGTTTAGAAAGTCAATATTGATTTTAAAAAAAGAAAGAAATATGCAAGTAGAGCATTTCAGACCAGAAAGAGCCCTTAAAGGTCATCTAGTCCAAAACCCTAATATTACAGGTAAAGAAATTAAAGCCCAAAGTGGGGACTAGACTTAGCCAATGGCACAAATCTGGAGAGAGGAAGAACTGGGAAACAAAATCATGTCTTCCAACCTCAGACACCATGTGTTAAAAACTGATTCAAGCATGGTTTTATTTTTTTAAATGGCAGAGCAATGAAAGTATAATAAAATAGGAATAAAATGGGAGATAAATTCAATTCAAATACTAAGGGGGAAAGTACAAAAAACCGAGAAAATAAACTCTTCAAATAGCTGATACAACCAAAGAATGCCAAGGCCCTAGTTAACTGCCTACATTTTGAGAAAATGTGAAATGAGGTTTGATCAAGCCTTGCAATGACCTACGCTCTCAGCTCATCTGGACATCTAATGTTGAGCATATGGGAAGTTGAAATGATTAGGTTTGCTAAACTGAAAGGAGATAAAGGAAGGACTGGATGTAATTCTGGATGGGCCCAAAATGGGGGGCTCCAAATGGGAATGTAGTAGGTGGGATAAATGGAGACCCTCGTTCCTCTTGCTGCCTCTCTGAAACTTGAGTTACAGAGAATCTGCACAAATGCTCAGAACACATAAATTCCCTTCCTGAGCCTCAGTTTCCACAGCCCCGAAATAGGGATCATAAGAACCATTTCCCAGAGCATAACAAGAGCAGCATCAAAATCCCCTGGTAAACCATTGTTAACGGAAGTATAAGGGCACTACTACTCAAAGGTTGATGGGACCAGGGAGGTTCACTTGTGATTCTATGATTTTGCGTGCCTGCTTTTTGTAACAAATGACAAAAACATTCCACAGAGGAATAGCAGAAAATTCTCTTCAGAAGAGAGTGAAGAAAGGTATTTAGCAACCTAGCAAAACAACCATACATCTTGTTGCCTGCTAAACCAATAGCCAAACCATAAATCTAAACGGCAAAACCAGAAAAGAAAAATGTGTAGTTTTGTAGAATAAAGGAATTCCAATGTGCCAAATATCTTCTGTGCAATTATCTAAGCAGTTTCTTGTTTAGGACGGTTTTTAGAGAACACCAGTCACCAACTGTAGCTGCTAACCTAAACCGCTTCACTTCACATTGTTCCCAAAATGTCACTTGGAGAAGGACATCAACCTGGAAAACAGGAGAGCTGAGTTCTGCACTCACTTCACTGAGTGGCCTCGGGCGCATCCCATCCCCTCTCTGTGTTTCAGATTTCTCATCTACAAAATGAAGTTTCGATCCAGAGATACTATCATTTTTAATGCTGAGTCTCTCATCTGAGCTACTGAGTTTGACTTGTTGGCTTTGTAACACACCTGTGTATGAAAACTTCATGTAACAAGAGAGGCTGGGCTGTCCAGGTATGACACCAAATGGTGGATGCCTTGGCTTCTTTCTTCTTTGGACCATTCCAGGAGTAGCTGAACTGAAAAGACAGGACAGGGCCCCAGTCCAGGATATTTCCCTTTTGTCAATCGCTTTCCTTCTTTATTTCCCTTTCTGCACCGCTTCTCACCTCCACACTCACCACTTCAGACTGTCAGTGCCCTCTGTGTTGATCATCTACCGCCCTTCTCAAAACCAGGAGGTATAGAACTACACCTTTACATATGACACTTGAAATACCGTACTGACTGAAACTAAAACACAGCTATTACCTCACTATAAGAGAAGACCCAGGAACCATTTCTAATCTCTGACAATCAATCATAGAGACATATTCTAAGTAATGCCAAGAGGAGAGAACTAAGGCCAATTAGTGCAGGAGGACAGTTTTAACATAATATACTCCAGTCCGTTTTACATTATCCTAAACAGTACCAATCCAATAAAACTTTCTGTCTCTAAAATATTTTCTAAAATAAATGAATATATATGTAATTATCTAACAGTGCCCTGTGTGTACATGCTCTAGGTGCTGTTTTATGCTTTCAGCCAACAAGAGCTATCAAGCAGGTTGTATCAAAGGGAACTGAACCCCCAAACCTTGAACTGAGCGTGCTCTGCAACATGAGTGATTTATCTACCATGGCCACTTTTTATGCCTCTGTATGTGTGTGTGTGCCCACATGCACACACTCAGACAATTTTGATCCACAGTGGAACACAAAAACTATCTAAGAATAGATCTGGATTTTCCAGGTTAATTTTTCCTGTTGGTTGTTAAATTGCAATTAAATTGCAAAATTTTCCACATCTTAAGACTCCTTCAAGAAAATGGGAGAAGAAACCAAGGGTGAAGATTAGCAGATAATCAGGAGGGCTTTAGCTGGCTTGCCTGGACTACATGCTGATTGATGAAGTTCCTGCTCTCCTCTCCATGCCTTACCACCTAGATCACCCAAGGTCACTTGTTTTGCCCCAGAGAAGTGATTTGCTTGGACCTACTCCTGTATGCTAGAAATTGGTCAGGGTGAGCTTAGACAGAAAGTACAGAGCAGTCTACTGTCCTGCCAGATATTCAGAATCTTACCTCCACTACAGCCCTGACAGATGGCCCAGCTACAGAGACTCCTTACGTTTCCTAGCTCTCACTCAAGAACTTGCCCTCTGACTTCCTAAGCAGGGCATCTTGTAAATGCTCAGAGAAGCTCTCAGAGGCTCTCTGTTCAGCCTGCTACCTCCTGGGAGTTTTTACCTATCAGTGGCTTAGTGCCCTTTGTTACACAGTTAAGTCTGTACTTGTAACTCAGGCTTTTTTTAATTGCTTTTCATTTTCACTAACATGGACATAATCATTGATAAAGCAATAAAATAGTTGGTTGGGGAAAAGATGACAACTTGTGAATTAGAGATAGGTGGAAGACCTTTGACAATGTGTGACACTCTTGACATCATAAATAATCCTACAGCCTGGGAAGACTGAGTAACCACAGTCTAATGGAAGAAGCCATTACTGGAAGTATGTAATTGGTGACATTAGAGAATATGAAGAGAACAGAAGAACCATGGGAACACACTGTGACAGGGACCATGCTCCAGAGACCCTATATCATGCAGATTCAGTTAAGGGTCCCATTTCTAGAACCCATACCCTAGTCAGATCTGCTGTGGGTAGGTCAATGGCAATAGGCAGTTTCCCAATACTGGAAGTTTTCAAGAATCAGTTGGGTGTGAAAGGATGTATGTACAAGGATGTTCATTTCACATAATTTATAATAGCAAAAAAAGAGAAACTAAAATCCAACAATAGAGGAATAGTTACAAAAAGTATGGTAAACCTAGATGATGGAACACTATAAAAATTAGATGTAGCTATGTATTTTATATACTTAGCAATATATTGTTAAGTAAATAGTCAGGTATAGTACAATCTAATCCACAGAAAAGACTCTGGACAGTTATGCACCTAATTCCTAACTATACTTATCCATGAGTGTTGAAATTATAGTTGCTGTTGTTTCCATTTTGCTTATATGTATTTTCTAATTTTAAAAAGTGAATTTATAGTTTGTATAATATTTTGAGGCTAAAATAGATAAATAAGGGTTGACTAGTCTTGATGGCATTTAAACATTCCTCCAACACTGAGACTATGAAACTGATTACCTGAAACTAAGTAACTAATATTGTGGCCCCCTCCTCCCCTCTAACCAACCACACATGCACACGTAAGCACACACACACACACACACACACACACACACACACACACACACACAGAGCTAATTTGGAGGCTCTTTTTCATCCCCTGCATATATGTCAGTAGCAATGGCCAGAAAGCCCATCCCTGGAACATAGGGTTACAATGATAAGTCTCACAGTAATGGCAGGAATTTCAATGGCTACAGCAGTACTGCAGTAGCACATTCAAAATGACAACAAATGACAACATGGCTGAAATAACACCAGCTCTCTGCAAATAATAAACAGGATGGAGCGCTGCTTGGCTCAGGTGAACTCCACAGCTTGTTTTCTTTTCGTTGTATTTCCCCTTTCACAAAACCAAGACTTGCCTTTGGATCTCACAGGCCTAGGATACTATTATTTTGACAGTTGTTAGGTGGCATTGCAGAGGATGAAAGGGCACTAGTTAGCTTTCCCTCTAAACGCACGGCCCACTCCAAGCAGCATAAACACTATTATTTTGAGTTGATGGACGAGATTTACAGATGTGTATGTAGAGGTTGAAAAATTGAAAAGTTGAAAATTAGCAAGGAGAATTTGAGAATTACAATGAAGATAATACATGTGATCCATTTTGTCTATAAAATAGGCCAAGAATTATATTTTTAGATGAATTTGTGTAAAGATAAATACATTTTAATTAGAGGCTGTTACCTCAAATATCAGATCAAGATTAAGGTCAAGAGCATATGCTAATCCTCCTAGTTCTCAGGAGTGCTGAGGATTTCGTTCTAAGAAGATAATTGACCTGAAAGTCCTTTGTACATTTTGTGAGGAGTTCTTATTGTTGTGTGAGTAATAGTAAGAAAACAACGTTTAATTATACTCTGATTTCTTAAGAACACTAACTTTCACCAAAGATCTGTTCTTGCCTACTGTGTTAAGGTACACAAAACCATAATAGGAATATCACTGCTTTTCTATGTTGAAAAAATACTGAACCCAACATCTAGAACCCCACAAAACATGAAAAACATAAGGAAAAACAACTTCATTCAAATAGCCATGTCACAGTCCTTGCTTTAATATATTAAAAATATTGCACTGAAAGGAAGTTATAATTTAAAATGTTATTTGCACCAAGTCACTTCTGAAACAAATACTAAGACTTTAATCCTCTAGAAAACCTTTTATACAAAGTAATACTTTTAGAGCCTATATATGGGCACTCCATATGTTTTTCACTATTGACCTAAGAAAGGGATATCAGAATCACGTTTTATTGTTGAGAACTCTGACACTAAGAACGATGAGGTGATCCACAGGCAGAAACTTTCAGGGCCAGGATCCTAATCCACATTTGATTCCAAGTCTCATGCTCTTTCTGCTTTAAATGAGTTGCCCCTTTTCCTTGCCCATTGGGCAGAACCATGACATACTGTATATAGCTTTATGACTTGAAAACCCCTGATTTCTACAGAAGAGTAGCTTATGGAAAATGGCTTGTGTTAGGCAGATCACCCTATGCCCCACATGTGATCTCCTGGTTGCCTAACTCATGATTGCAATGAAGTCACAGTTATCCTAATCGCCCATCATCACATGACCAAGCTATGCAGGAAAGGTGTTTCCTCCCAAACACTGAGCATCTGGACCATTGTTTATGACAGAAATAACATTAGGGGCTGACCCAAGATAAAACAGTGGTCATGCAATTTAAAGACACATTCTATTAACAGGAAGATGTGCAGGTTACTGACGCATAGGGGTGGATTTGTTACTGTCATTCTTATATAGGCTCCATTTGAGTTGAAAAATAATAGAAATAATGATTTGAGGCCCACATTTAGATACTTCGTTAGAATTAAGAGAAAAGTGTCCCCCCCACCCCCCGAGACCAACTGATAGAAAACATGTGAGAAGTATTTGGGGGTAATAGAGAAAGCCCAAATTTTATAATCTCATCACCTGGTTTTTAATACTTACTGGGTTCTAAGATCTTGGGCCAGTTTTTCAATCTTTTTGATCCTTAATTTCTTCATGTGTTAATAAGTTTCTACAGATCTCACAGTTAGGTGAGCCAGGACACAAAACCAGATCCCATTCAAGAGAGGCCTGTTACACATGACCATTCATGTGCATTTCAGAAGACAAGTGAGCCTGCACGTGTGGAGGGGATCTGACCTTCCCCTGAGGGATACCAGAGACCAAGTAATGGTGGAGGGTACATGAGACAAGTCATTTTAGGAAAAGAAATGCTGATGGAAAGGTAAGTGCCTACATAAGGAATTCCAAGCCAAAACTACTAAAAGACTCAAAGCCCAGAGGAATTTGATGAGGCCATCTGAGGTTCTGAGGGAACAGATTTCCAAAAAGAGTTCGTTTCCCAAATTGTGGAAAACCAAAATCCTGAAAGCTCCCTAAGCACATTTTAAGCAAATGAGTTCTTTAACTGACATTCATTAAGCATTTTTACTGGGCAAACACTGAGGGGCCTTGCCAAGAGGAGAATCTAGAATCAAGAGGGAGAAGCCAAGCTATAAACTAGGTAGATTGGAAAGGCAAAAAGTAAGAATGAGAGCTAAGGAGAAAACTTGCCAGCTTTAAGTCTCCAAGGTGAGCTCTAGAGTTATGTGAGTTATAAGTTATGTTTTATCTCATGGGGTAATGTCCTCCTTGATCCCCTTTGCTGCCTCCACATCATTTCTCCTCCCCACTCCCTAATTACTACTCCAAAACGAAAACAAACAACTCGGCTTCATTGAAGGATGTATCATTAGACCCACCTCACTACTGGTATCCTCATTCATTGAACAGTTTAGAACTTGGTGACTCTTTTTCTCCCACCACTTCTCTCATGATCTTGATAAGAGTCTTGGTGACTTCATCATCCATGTAGATTACTCATCCATTGCCTGGCCTCTCACTGCTATCCTTAGTTACATCTTGGACCCTATCAGCCAATACTACACCAGTCTGGAATTTCTTTCCTTAACACCCCATTCTTGGATGCCACCTCCTATCTTACCAGCTCACATACTCTACCATGCCCACATCAACAATTCTTTGGCCCACAATTTGTTACTTTCCATCATCCCTATCATATCCTCACTTTTTTCTTCCCCAGGTGGGTTTCTGTGATGTACTTCATAATCACTCCCTTGCCCCTTCTACTCTCTTGCCCTATCCATCAAGCTGCCCTGGGAAAACTCCAATCCTAGTCTGCAGGGACTATCAGCACAAACTCTCCACATGTGTGCCAGAGTATGCCTCAAAGGAATTGGAGGGCTGGACAGATGCTCTTTGGGTGTGGCAATTCCCTCCAGCCAAAGAATTAATTGGCTCTTGCACATCTGCTGCTACATGCAGGTAAAAGAAATGAAAGCATTATTGACTTAGACAGATTAAGAAAAGGAGATTGAAGGGAAGGAGTATAATTTGAATTTACATCTGAAAAAAAAAGTCTTTAACTTTAAAATGAATAAAGTAATTGGAACTGTTAACGCATTGCCAGGCAGAGGTCAGACTTATTAAATAATAAAAATCTTTCTCATTTGCATTCAGCAAATTGCCTGATGGTGTGTGAAAGATAATAAATTTCTTAACAGAATTAGTCTCTTAGTCAAACATCAATCATTAACATCTTGTTAACCCTCAAGACTTAGTTAACAAATTTCTTCGTAAAAAATAGGAAGAAAAACTTGAAAAGGTAAAATTTATGGCACTGCTATGATCAGAAACTTAATAAATGTTTATCATAGAAAATTTGAAAAATACAGGAGACCTTCAAGATGCCTGAGGAGTAAGACATGGAGATCACCTTCCTCCCCACAAATACATCAGAAATACATCTACATGTGGAACAACTCCTACAGAACACCTACTGAACGCTGGCAGAAGACCTCAGACCTCCCAAAAGGCAAGAAACTCCCCACGTACCTGGGTAGGGCAAAAGAAAAAAGAAAACACGGAGACAAAAGAATAGGGACAGGACCTGCACCTCTGGAAGGGAGCTGTGAAGGAGGAAAGGTTTCCACACACTAGGAAGCCCCTTCACTGGAGGAGACTGCGGGTGGTGAGGGAAAAGCTTCGGAGCCACGGAGGAGAGCACAGCAACGGGGGTTCGGAGGGCAAAGCGGAGAGATTCCCGCAAGAGGATCGGTGCCAACCAGCACTCACCAGCCCGAGAGGCTTCTCTGCTCACCCGCCGGGACGGGTGGGGTCTGTCTGGGAGCTGAAGCTCAGGCTTCAGAGGTCAGATCACAGGGAGAGGCCTGGGGTTGGCTACGTGAACACAGCCTGAAGGGGGCTAGTGCACCATAGCTAGCCAGGATACAGTCCGGGAAAAAGTCTGGAACTGCCTAAGAGGCAAGAGACCATTGCTTCGGTGTGCGCAAGGAGAGGGGACTCAGAGCACGGCCTAAACAAGCTCCAGAGACAGGCGCGAACCGCGGCTATCAGCACAGACCCCAGAGACGGGCATGAAACACTAAGGCTGCTGCTGTTGCCACCAAGAAGCCTGTGTGCAAGCCCAGTTCACTACCCACACCTCGCCTCCCGGGAGCCTGTGCAGCCCGACACTGCCAGGGTCCCATGATCCAGAGACAACTTCCCCAGGAGAATGCACGGTGCGCCTCAGGCTGGTGTAATGACACGCCGGCCTCTGCTGCCACAGGCTCACCCCGCATTCCGTACCCCTCCCTCCCCCCAGCCTGAGTGAGCCAGAGCCCCCTAATCAGCTCCTCCTTTAACCCCATCCTGTCTGAGCGCAGAACGGACACCCTCAGGTGACCTACATGCAGAGGCGGAGCCAAATCCAGAGCTGAACCCCAGGAGCTGTGCGAACAGAAAAGGAAATTTCTCCCAGCAGCCTCAGGAGCAGTGGATTAAATCTCCACAATCAACTTGATGTACTCTGCATCTCTGGAATACCTGACTAGACAATGAATCATCCCAAAATTGAGACACTGGACTTTGGAAGAAACTGTAAACTTGGGATTTCTTTTTGCATCTAATTCTTTTTTTGTCTTAGGTTTATCTTAACTTAGTATTTAGAGCTTGGTATAACTGGTAGATTTGTTTATTGATTTGGTTGCTCTCTTTCTTTTTTTTATATATATATACATATATATTCTTTTTCCCTTTTTCTCTTTTTGTGAGTGTGTATGTGTATGTTTCCTTGTGTGATTTTGTCTGTATAGCTTTGCTTTTACCATTTGTCCTAGGGTTCTGTCTCTCCATTTTTGTGTTTGGTTTTGTTTTTGCGGTACATGGGCCTCTCACTACTGTGGCCTCTCCCATTGCGGAGCACAGGCTCTGGACGTGCAGGCTCAGCGGCCATGTCTCACGGGCCCAGCAGCTCCGCGGCATGTGGGATGACCCAGAGACAACTTCCCCAGGAGAATGCACGGTGCGCCTCAGGCTGGTGTAATGACACGCCGGCCTCTGCTGCCACAGGCTCACCCCGCATTCCGTACCCCTCCCTCCCCCCAGCCTGAGTGAGCCAGAGCCCCCTAATCAGCTCCTCCTTTAACCCCATCCTGTCTGAGCGCAGAACGGACACCCTCAGGTGACCTACATGCAGAGGCGGAGCCAAATCCAGAGCTGAACCCCAGGAGCTGTGCGAACAGAAAAGGAAATTTCTCCCAGCAGCCTCAGGAGCAGTGGATTAAATCTCCACAATCAACTTGATGTACTCTGCATCTCTGGAATACCTGACTAGACAATGAATCATCCCAAAATTGAGACACTGGACTTTGGAAGAAACTGTAAACTTGGGATTTCTTTTTGCATCTAATTCTTTTTTTGTCTTAGGTTTATCTTAACTTAGTATTTAGAGCTTGGTATAACTGGTAGATTTGTTTATTGATTTGGTTGCTCTCTTTCTTTTTTTTATATATATATACATATATATTCTTTT
Organism: Physeter macrocephalus; assembly: GCF_002837175.3. Classification (NCBI taxonomy): domain Eukaryota; kingdom Metazoa; phylum Chordata; class Mammalia; order Artiodactyla; family Physeteridae; genus Physeter; species Physeter macrocephalus. The sequence continues at coordinate 16,380,699 of NC_041222.1, read as the reverse complement.
TCCCTTTTTCTCTTTTTGTGAGTGTGTATGTGTATGTTTCCTTGTGTGATTTTGTCTGTATAGCTTTGCTTTTACCATTTGTCCTAGGGTTCTGTCTCTCCATTTTTGTGTTTGGTTTTGTTTTTGCGGTACATGGGCCTCTCACTACTGTGGCCTCTCCCATTGCGGAGCACAGGCTCTGGACGTGCAGGCTCAGCGGCCATGTCTCACGGGCCCAGCCGCTCCGCGGCATGTGGGATATTCCCAGACCGGGGCACAAACCCATGTCCCCTGCATCGGCAGGCGGACTCTCAACCACTGCGCCACCAGGGAAGCCCTGTTTTCTTTTTTAGAATAGTTTTTAGAGCTTGTTGTTATTGGTGGATTTGTTTTTTGGTTTGGTGGCTCTCGTCTTTCTTTCTTTCCTTTTTTAAATTACTTTTTAATTTTTTTATTTTAAATCATTTTTTAATAACTTTTTTATTTTATTCTATTTATCTATTTTTTCTTTCTTTCTTTCCATCTTTCTTTCTTTTTTTCTCCGTTTTCTTCTGAGCCATGTGGCTGATAGGGTCTTTGTGTTCTGGCCAGGTGTCAGGCCTGTGCCTCTGAGGTGGGAGAGCCGAGTTCAGGACATTGGTCCACCAGAGACCTCCCAGCTCCACGTAATACCAAACAGCAAAAGCTCTCCCAGGGATCTCCATCTCAACGCTAAGACCCAGGTCCACTCAACAACCAGCAAGCTACAGTGCTGGACACCCCATGCCAAACAACTAGCAAGACAGGAACACAAGCCCACCCAATAGCAGAGAGGCTGCCTAAAAACATAATGAGGTCACAGACACCCCAAAACACACCACCAGACTCAGTCCTACCCACCAAAAAGACAAGATCCAGCCTCAACCACCAGAGCACAGGCACCAGTCCCCTCCACCAGGATGCCTACACAACCCACTGAACCAACCATCGCCACTGGGGGCAGACACCAAAAACAATGGGAACTATGAACCTGCAGCCTGCGAAAAGGAGACAACAAACACAGTAAGTTAAGCAAAATGAGAAGACAGAGAAACACACAGCAGATGAAGGAGCAAGGTAAAAACCCACAAGACCAAACAAATGAAGAGGAAATAGGCAGTCTACCTGAAAAAGAATTCAGAGTAATGAGAGTAAAGAGGTCCATAATTGAGGAAATACAAGAAACGTTTAACAAGGACCTACAAGCGCTAAAGAGCAAACAAACAATGATGAGCAACATAATAAAGGAAATTAAAAATCCTCTAGGGGCTTCCCTGGTGGCGCAGGGGTTGAGAGTTCGCCGGCCGATGCAGGGGACACGGGTTCGTGCCCCGCTCTGGGAACATCCACATGCCGTGGAGCAGCTAGGCCCATGAGCCATGGCTGCTGAGCCTGCACGACCGGAGCCTGTGCTCCACAACGGGAGAGGCCACACAGTGAGAGGCCCGCGTACCACAAAAAAAAAAAAAAAAAAAAAAAAATCAAAAAATCCTCTAGAAGGAATCAGTAGCAGAATAACTGAGGCAGAAGAATGGATAAGTGACCTGCAAGATAAAATAGTGGAAATAACTACACAGAGCAGAATAAAGAAAAAAGAATGAAAAGAATTGAGGACAGTCTCAGAGACCTCTGGGACAACATTAAATGCACCAACATCGAATTATAGGGGTCCCAGAAGAAGAAGAGAAAAAGAAAGGGACTGAGAAAATATTTGAAGTTATTATACTTGAAACCTTCCTTATATGGGAAATGAAATAGTCAATCTAGTCCAGGAAGCACAGAGAGTCTCATACAGGATAAAACCAAGGAGAAACATGCCAGCCATACAGGACAAATCCAAGAAGAAACACGCCAAGACACATATTAATCAAACTATCAAAAATTAAATACAAAGAAAAAATATTAAAAGCAGCAAGGGAAAAGCAACAAATAACATACAAAGGAATGCCCATAAGGTTAAGAGCTGATCTTTCAGCAGAAACTTTACAAGCCAGAAGGGAGTGGCAGAACATATTAAACTGATGAAATGGAAAAACCTACAACCAAGATTACTCTACCCAGCAAGCATCTCATTCAGACTTGACAGAGCAATTAAAACCTTTACAGACAAGCAAAAGCTAAGAGAATTCAGCACCACCAAACCAGCTTTACAACAAATGCTAAAGGAACTTCTCTAGGCAGGAAACACAAGAGAAGGAAAAGATCTACAATAACAAACCCAAAACAATTAAGAAAATGGGAATAGGAACATACATATCGATAATTACCTAAAATGTAAATGGATTAAATGCTCCAATCAAAAGACACAGACTGGCTGAATGGATATAAAAACAAGACCAGTATATATGCTGTCTACAAGAAACACACCTCAAACCTAGGGACACATACAGACTGAAAGTGAGGGGATGGAAAAAGATATTCCATGCAAATGGAAATCAAAAGAAAGCTGGAGTAGCAATTCTCATATCAGACAAAATAGACTTTAAAATAAAGACTATTGCAAGAGACAAAAAAGGACACTACATAATGATCAAGGGATCAATCCAAAAAGAAGGTATAACGGTTGTAAATATTTATGCACCCAACATAGGAGCACCTCAATACATCAGGCAAATGCTAACAGCCATACAAGGAACTTTTCTGACCACAACGCTATGAGACTAGATATCAATTACAGGAAAAAACCTGTAAAAAATACAAACGCATGGAGGATAAACAATACACTACTAAATAACCAATACATCACTGAAGAAATCAAAGAGGAAATCAAAAAATACCAAGAGACAAATGACAATGAAAACAGGATGATCCAAAACTTATGGGATGCAGCAAAAGCAGTTCTAAGAGGGACGTTTATAGCAACACAATCCAACCTCAAGAAACAAGAAACATCTCAAATAAAAAACCTAACCTTACACCTAAGGCAATTAGAGAAAGAAGACCAAAAAAAAAAACCAAAGTTAGCAGAAGGAAGAAATCATAAAGATCAGATCAGAAGTAAATGAAAAAGAAATGAAGAAAACAATAGCAAAGATCAACAAAACTAAAAGCTGGTTCTTTGAGAAGATAAACAAAATTGATAAACCATTAGCCAGACTCATCAAGAAAAAATGGGAGAAGACTAAAATCAACAGAATTACAAATGAAAAAGGAGAAGTAACAACTGACACTGCAGAAATACAAAGGATCATGAGAGATAACTACAAGCAATTACATGCCAATAACATGGACAACCTGGAAGAAATGGACAAAGTCTTAGAAAAGCACAACCTTCTGGGACTGAACCAGAAAGAAATAGAAAATATGAACAAACCAATCACAAGCACTGAAATTGAGACTGATTAAAAGTCTTCCAACAAACCAAAGCCCAGGACCAGACGGCTTCACAGGCGAATTCTATCAAACATTTAGAGAATAGCTCCCACCTAACCTTCTCAAAATCTTCCAATATACAGCAGAGGGAGGAACACTCCCAAACTCATTCTATGAGGCCACCATAACCCTGATACCAAAACCAGAGAAAGATGTCATAAAAAAAGAAAACTACAGGCCAATATCACTGATGAACATGAATGCAAAAATCCTTAACAAAATACTAGCAAACAGAATCTAAGAGCACATTAAAAGGATCATACACCATGATCAAGTGGGGTTTATCCCAGGAATGCAAGGATTCTTCAATACATGCAAATCAATCCATGTGAAATGGCATATTAACAAAATGAAGGAGAAAAAACATATGATCATCTCAATAGATGGAGAAAAAGCTTTTGAAAAAATTCAACACCCATTTATGATAAAAACCCTCCAGGAAGTAGGCAGAGAGGGAAATTACCCAGCATAATAAAGGCCATATATGACAAACCCACAGCCAACATCGTTCTCAATGGTGAAAAACTGAAACCATTTCCTCTAAGATCAGGAACAAGACAAGGTTGTCCACTCTCACCACTATTATTCAACACAGTTTTGGAAGTTTTAGCCACAGCAATCAGAGAACAAAAAGAGAAAAAAGCAATACAAATCGGAAAAGAGGAAGTAAAACTGTCACTGTTTGCAGATGACATGATACTATACATAGAAAATCCTAAAGACACTACCAGAAAACTACTAGAGCTAATCAATGAATTTGGTAAAGTAGCAGGATACAAAATTAATGCACAGAAATCTCTTGCATTCCTATACACTA
>NC_041222.1:16345473-16376262 GCF_002837175.3 Physeter macrocephalus | reverse complement strand
AGCAATCTTTTTTTTTTTTTTTTTTTTTTTTTTTTTTGTGGTACGCGGGCCTCTCACTGCTGTGGCCTCTCCCATTGCGGAGAATAGCCTCCGGACGCACGGGCCCAGTGGCCATGGCTCACGGGCCCAGCCGCTCCGCGGCATGTGGGATCTTCCTGGTCCGGGACATGAACCCGCGTTCCCTGCATCGGCAGGTGGACTCTCAGCCACTGAGCCACCAGGGAAGCCCCCAAAGCAATCTTGATGAAGGAAAACGGAGCTGGAGGAATCAGGCTCCCTGACTTCAGACTATACTACATAGCTACAGTAATCAAGACAGTATGGTACTGGTACAAAAACAGAAATATACATCAATGGAACAGGATAGAAAGCCCAGAGATAAACCCATGTACATATGGTCACCTCATTTTTGATAAAGGAGGCTAGAATACACAATGGAGAAAAAACAGCCTCTTCAATAAGTGGTGCTGGGAAAACTGGACAGCTGTATGTAAAAGAATGAAATTAGAACACTTCCTAACACCATACACAAAAATAAACTCAAAATGGATTAAAGACCTAAATGCAAGGCCAGACACTATAAAACTCTTAGAGGGAAACATAGGCAGAACATTCTATGACATAAATCACAGCAAGATCCTTTTTGACCCACCTCCTAGAGAAATGGAAACAAAAACAAAAATAAACAAATGGGACCTAATGAAACTTAAAAGCTTTTGCACATCAAAGGAAAACATAAACAAGACGAAAAGACAATGCTCAGAATGGAAGAAAATTAAATGCTGGAGAGGGTCTGGAGAAAAGGGAACCCTCTTGCACTGCTGGTGGGAATGTAAATGGATACAGTCACTATGGAGAACAGTATGAAGATTCCTCGAAAAACTAAAAAGAACTACCATATGACCTAGCAATCCCACTACTGGGCATATAGCGTGAGAAAACCATAATTCAAAAAGAGTCATGTACCACAATGTTCACTGCAGCACTATTTACAATAGCCAGGACATGGAAGCAACCTAAGTGTCCACTGACAGACGAACGGATAAAGAAGATGTGGCACATATATACAATGGAATATTACTCAGCCATAAAATGAAACGAAACTGAGTTATCTGTAGTGAGGTGGATGGACCTAGAGTCTGTCATACAGAGTGAAGTAAGTCAGAAAGAGAAAAAAATACCATATGCTAACACATATATACAGAATCTAAAAAAAAAAAATGGTTCTGATGAACCTATGGGCAGAACAGGAATAAATACACAGATGTAGAGAATGGTCTTCAGGACATGGGGAGGGGGAAGGGCAAACTGGGACGAAGTGAGAGAGTGGCATGGACATACATATGCTACCAAATGTAAAACAGATAGCTAGCAGGAAGCAGCTGCATAGCACAGGGAGATCAGCTCGGTGCTCTGTGACCACCTAGAGGGGTGGGATATAGAGGATGGGAGGGAGACGCAAGAAGGACGAGATATGGGGATATATGATACGTATAGCTGATTCACTTTGTTATAAAGCAGAAATTAACACACCGTTGTAAAGCAATTATACTCCAATAAAGATGTTAAAAAATAAATAAATAAAAATAAAAAGATAGCAGTTGGAAAAAAAAAACACTGCCAAGAATAATTTTGTAAAAAATGAGTGTATGCAATTCTGATCACCGGTTTTTGTTAGATCATATTGGAAAAAGTGGAATAAAAGAGTAGAAGGATACAATCAGTTTTAAGGCTTCTTATTGGCAAAGCCAACTTGCCTTACAGAAAGTTCCTATGTTCTGGAAATTTTGTTAGTGGTTTTTACTCCTCAGAGTGGAAGAGTTCCTAGGAAGGTAGACAAACACAGTAAGTACCTTGAAAAAAGTGAGGAGGTTTAAGTTCAGACCTGGCCAATATTGGGCCCTTGGGATAATGGTGCAGCTCACCTGCCCTCAATTGAGTAATTTTACGTAAGGACTCTATAGTTCTGAAAGATGCACAGTGGTGCCTAAGGTATGCCAACAAGGGAAGCCTTTTACAACAAAATCAGCAAAGGTCCTCGACTGCTGCAGACCTCAAATGCTCATCCATACAATGATCTCCCCACCAGTGGTTCCCAGACTCAAAGGCACATCCAAATCCTCTGGGGGCATGTTAAAGTTCCTAACACACACACACACACACGCACGCACACGCACACGCACACGCACATGCACACATCCTTACTTTCCTGGATCCACTCTCTAAAGATTCTAACTCAGCAAGTCTTAGGCTGGGGCTAGGAATTTGTATTTTTAACACTGCCCCTAGGCAATTCTGGTATAGATGAGCCTCTTATAAGAGCTAATTTCTGAAAATCTATCAAGTTTTGAATTTTCATGAGTCTCTCATGATAGTTATCACTGCTTTGTAAATATGATGGGGAGAGGTTCTAAATTTTTTTAAGAAAGAGAGTATTTAATTTTGCAAGTTTTTAATGGTTATTTTATATTCAAACATACTCCAATATCCGTTTCTTTCAAAGAATTCTCAAATGTATCTATACACTTATTTGCATAAGCCTGTGGTTTTGTAATCAAAACTATTTATTTGCTGGCCTTTTCTTCCTTTAAATGTATGTTAAAATATATTTTAATATCCAGGGCATTTATTTAGACTTGTTTATCAATGTTCCCATGGTACTTCCTTCCTACCTCCATCCTCTGGCCCAAGATAGTAACAATTGGGTTAAAGCTGACCGCACCACCAGGCAAGAGTGCTTCACATTGAGCTGACATCCCTCTACTTGCCTTTCCATTAGCAATAATAACAGCAACAATAAGACATTCATCGAGCGCTTACCAGGTATAAGACAATGTATGGAAACTTCAATTATACTCCAATAAAGATGTTAAAAAATAAATAAATAAAAATAAAAAGATAGCAGTTGGAAAAAAAAAACACTGCCAAGAATAATTTTGTAAAAAATGAGTGTATGCAATTCTGATCACCGGTTTTTGTTAGATCATATTGGAAAAAGTGGAATAAAAGAGTAGAAGGATACAATCAGTTTTAAGGCTTCTTATTGGCAAAGCCAACTTGCCTTACAGAAAGTTCCTATGTTCTGGAAATTTTGTTAGTGGTTTTTACTCCTCAGAGTGGAAGAGTTCCTAGGAAGGTAGACAAACACAGTAAGTACCTTGAAAAAAGTGAGGAGGTTTAAGTTCAGACCTGGCCAATATTGGGCCCTTGGGATAATGGTGCAGCTCACCTGCCCTCAATTGAGTAATTTTACGTAAGGACTCTATAGTTCTGAAAGATGCACAGTGGTGCCTAAGGTATGCCAACAAGGGAAGCCTTTTACAACAAAATCAGCAAAGGTCCTCGACTGCTGCAGACCTCAAATGCTCATCCATACAATGATCTCCCCACCAGTGGTTCCCAGACTCAAAGGCACATCCAAATCCTCTGGGGGCATGTTAAAGTTCCTAACACACACACACACACACGCACGCACACGCACACGCACACGCACATGCACACATCCTTACTTTCCTGGATCCACTCTCTAAAGATTCTAACTCAGCAAGTCTTAGGCTGGGGCTAGGAATTTGTATTTTTAACACTGCCCCTAGGCAATTCTGGTATAGATGAGCCTCTTATAAGAGCTAATTTCTGAAAATCTATCAAGTTTTGAATTTTCATGAGTCTCTCATGATAGTTATCACTGCTTTGTAAATATGATGGGGAGAGGTTCTAAATTTTTTTAAGAAAGAGAGTATTTAATTTTGCAAGTTTTTAATGGTTATTTTATATTCAAACATACTCCAATATCCGTTTCTTTCAAAGAATTCTCAAATGTATCTATACACTTATTTGCATAAGCCTGTGGTTTTGTAATCAAAACTATTTATTTGCTGGCCTTTTCTTCCTTTAAATGTATGTTAAAATATATTTTAATATCCAGGGCATTTATTTAGACTTGTTTATCAATGTTCCCATGGTACTTCCTTCCTACCTCCATCCTCTGGCCCAAGATAGTAACAATTGGGTTAAAGCTGACCGCACCACCAGGCAAGAGTGCTTCACATTGAGCTGACATCCCTCTACTTGCCTTTCCATTAGCAATAATAACAGCAACAATAAGACATTCATCGAGCGCTTACCAGGTATAAGACAATGTATGGAAACTTCTATAGAGATCACCTTGGCTCCTTGATATGAGTCAATGCTAACTTGTAGCTCACTGGATGTCATAGATTTATTAATTCTACCAAGATAAATAAATATAAAATATACTTCCTCTTAAAAGATGAATAAAATATCACACATACTGTTCAGGTATATTTTCAGACTCCAATAAATAAATAATGAATGTATGAGGGAACTAATAAATGCTATAACAAGTATTTGAGAAGTTAGGTACACAAAGGTGATAAATAATAGATCTCTGCATTTAGATACAAAACTGGCCATTGCCCAACATGGCCATAACCCTTGATCTTTGGGGCTATCTTTTCTGCCAGATAGAAATTATTTGCCTCTCTACCAGACAAAAACCTACTAGTCACCATGGTGTCCCTATAGAGCTATAGAACAGCTCAGTCAATAGAAAGTCTATTGAACTGCACTGACACTGTCATGACAGAAGATACAGTATCATCATTTTCCTACTTCCAAGTTTGGGATAGTTTTCATGACAACCTGAAGTTAGTGAAAATATTACAGCTGATGAACTAGTGCTATCAACCAGTGAGGGGGTGAGAAATCTTTTCTTAGAAATGTAGCACAGCCTTCTGGGATCAAGCACCAAAAAAATTAAAATAAAAAAAAAAAAGAAGGAAGGAAGGAAGAGAAGTAAGGAAGGAGGGAGGGAGAAAAGGAGTGAGGGAGGGAGGGATGAAGGAAAGAATGAATGAAGGGAGGGAGAAAGGAAAGAAAGGAGGGAGGGAGGAAGAAAGGAAAGGAGGGAGGGAGGGCGGGAGGGAGGGAGGGGAAAAAGAAGAAAACAGGATTTCAAGTTCCATCCCTCATATTTCATGCCTAGAATTTGGACTCACTCAAAATATGCTATTTTCTTAGGGATTTTACCCAACAGTGTTTATAGTTCTGTCAAAATCAAGGCAATCTGAATTGCATACTAAAAATATCTCAATAAATATAGCATTACGCTTGAAAGACTAGAGGAATGCAAAAGTTACTTATGGCTTGTTCATGTAACAGTTTTGATGTATACTGATGGCAAATATTCTGTGGTTAAATCAGATAGGCTACATGTTCACTGTTAAGATACTACTTTACTTTATGTTGGTTTTGATATATACATTGCTATTTGGATTTTTTATTCCTTTAGGGGTAGGGTATGACAACTTTATTATACAATTTTTAAAGGTTGCACTCCACTTATAGTTATTACAAAATACTGGCTATATTCCCCATGTTGTACAATACAACCTAGTAGACTATCTTATACTTAATAGTTTGTACCTCTCGCTCCTCCACACCTATATCACCCCTGTTGCACCTCCCCACTGATAACCACTAGTTTGTTCTCTATACCTGTAAGTCTGCTTCTTTTTTGTTATATTCACTAGTTTGTTGTATTTGTTTAGATTCCACATATGAGTGATATACAGTATTTGTCTATCTGACTTTTTTCACTTAGGATAATTCCCTCCAAGTCCATCCATATTGCTGCAAATGGCAAAATTTTGTTCTTTTTTATGAATGAGAAGCATTCCATAATATACATATGTGTATACACACACACACACACACACACACACATATATATATATATATATATATATATATATATATATATACCACAGCTTTTTTATCCATTCATCTGTTGAGTGATGATGGTTGCTTCCATATCTTGGCAATTGTAAATAATGCTGCTATGAACATTGGGGTACATGGATCTTTTCAAATTAGTGTTTTTGGGTTTTTTGGATATATACCCAGGAGTGGAATTACTAGGTCATATGGTAGTTCTATTTTTAGTATTTTTTTTTCCATTCTGATCAGCAGCCACTTTTTTTTTCATTAATTGTATATATTTTGTCCTTTATAATTTATTTTTATTACAGTAGAGTTGATTTACAATGTTTCAAGTATACAGCAAAGTAATTCATATATATATATATATTCTTTTTCAGATTCTTTTCCATTATAGGTTATTACAAGATATTGAATATAGTTCCCTGTGCTGTATGTTAGGTCCTTGTTGGTTATCTATTTTATGTATAGTACTGTGCATCTGTTAATCCCAAATTCCTAATTTATCCCTACCCCCTCCACTTTCCCCTTTGGTAACCATAAGTTTGTTTTCTATGTCTGTGAGTCTATTTCTGTTTTGTAAATAAGTTCATTTGTATCATTTTTTCAGATTCCACATATAAGTGATATCATATGACATTTGTCTTTCTCTATCTGACTTATTTCACATAGTATGATAATCTCTAGGTCCATGCATGTTGCTGCAAATGACATTATTTCACTCTTTTTTATGGCTGAGTAATATTCCACGTTGTATATATACCACATTTCTTCCACAAGGTGGGGGAGAGGGGTTGGGATGAATTGGGAGACTGGCATTGACATATATACACTAACATAAATAAAATGGATAACTAATGAGAATATACTGTATAGCACCAGGAACTCTACTCAATGCTCTGTGGTGACCTAAATGGAAAGGGAATCTAAAAAAGAGTGGATATATGTATATGTATAACTGATTCACTTTGCTGTACAGCAGAAACTAACACAGCATTGTAAAGCAACTATATTCCAATAAAAATTAATTTTAAAAAAAGTGGCAAGAGTGAACATCCTTGTCTTGTTCCTGATCTTAGAGGGAACGCTTTCAGCTTTTCACAGTTGAGTATGAAGTTATCTGCGGGTTTGTCATATATGGCCTTTATTATGTCGAGGTATGTTCCCTCTATGCACACTTTCTGGAGAGTTTTTATCATAAATGGATGTTGAATTTTATCAAAAGCTTTTTCTGCATCTACTGAGATGATCATGTGATTTTTATTCTTCAGTTTGTTAATGTGGTGTATCACAATAATTGATTTGTAAATACTGAAAAATCCTTGCATCCCTGGGATAAATCCCATTTATCATGGTGTATGATCCTTTTAATGTATTGTTGGATTCAGTTTACTAGTATTTACTAGAATTTTTGCATTTATGTTCATCAGTGATATTGGCCTGTACTTTTCTTTTTGTGTGTGTGGTATCTTTGTCTGATTTTGGTATCAGGGTGATGGTGGCCTCATAGAATGAGTTCAGAAGTGTTCCTTCCTCTGCAATTCTTTGGAATAGTTTCAGAAGGATAGGTGTTAACTCTTCTCTAAACGTTTGGTAATATTCACCTCTGAAGCCTTCTGGTCCTGGACTTTTGTTTGTTAGAAGTTTTTAAATTACCAATTCAATTTCAGAACTGGTAATTGGTCTGTTCATATTTTCTATTTCTTCCTGGTTCAGTCTTGGGAGATTGTACCTTTCTAAGAATTTGTCCATTTCTTCTAGGTTGTCCACTTTATTGGTGTACAGTTGTTCATAGTAGTCTCTTATGATTCTTTGTATTTCTGTGGTGTCATTTGTAACTTCTCCTATTTCATTTCTAATTTTATTGATTTGGTCCCTCTCCCTTTTTTTCTTGATAAGTCTGGCTAAAGGTTTATCAATTTTGTTTACCTTTTCAAAGAACCTGATTTAGCTTCATTGATCTTTTCTATTGTTTTTTTAGTCTCTCGTTTATTTCTGCTCTGATCTTTATGATTTCTTTCCTTCTACTAACTTTGGGCTTTGTTTGTTCTTCTTTCTCTAGTTGCTTTAGGTGTAAGGTTAGGTTGTTTATTTGAGATTTTTCTTGTTTCCTGAGGTAAGCTTGTATCACTATAAATTCCCCTCTTAGAACTGTTTTTGCTGCATCCCGTAGTTTTTGGATCATCGTGTTTTCATTTTCATTTGTTTCTAGATTTTCTTAATTTCCTTTTTGATTTCTTCAGTGATCCATTGGTTGTTTAGCAGCATATTGTTTAGCCTACACGTGTTTGTGTATTTTGCAAATATTAACAGACATAAAAGGAGAACCTGACAGTAACACAATAATAGTAGGGGACTTTAACACCCCACTAACATCAATGGACAGATCATCCAGACAGAAAATCAATAAGAAAACATAGGCTTTAAATGACCCATTAGCGCAAATTGACTTAATTAATATATAGAGAGCATTCCATCTGAAAGCAGTAGAAATACACATTCTTTTCAAGCATACATGGAAGATTCTCCAGGACAGATCACATGCTAGGCCACAAAACAATTCTTGGTAAGTTTAAGAAAATTGAAATCATATCAAGCATCTTTTCCAACAACAACGCTATGAGACTAGAAATCAACTATAAGGAAAAAAAGTTTTTATAAGTATTTCATACAGAAATTTCCAGTACTTTATGCTCTAAAATGTATTCAAGGACTATAGGAAAGTCTGGGAAATATCAAAAATCCTTCTGACCGGAAAATGATCTCTTTAGATGGAAGCTGAACAGAGAAAGAAATAACCTTATTTTTTCCCTGCTGTTTGAAGCAAGAAATATTCAGACATTTTAGATGGTCCTAGAACTTGGGTTATTTTTTTTTCCTTCCCTTATACTTTAAGCTTTCAATTCATATTGATGGAAGAAAATGCCAGAAGATGACCAAAGCCATGATAAGTTGGAACATTTGGAAAGAGCCAGATAGGCACTTGGATGAACATCCCTTATAAAAATCTACCTTCCATTCTCATAAGGGAAAAAAAGTCCTTAGGGTATTCCCTGTACTCTGTGGTTTGGCTAACCAAAAATACCTTCAAAAGACTCTTTATAGTAGTACCATGAAATCTCTAATTTTGGTTTTTAGTGGAATCAGGAATCACAATGCCAATAACAAAAGGAAATAAAATTAAATTTTTTTTAGTTTCCCAAATGTCAGTCAACATTTCAGTTATCCAGCATTCAGTGTAAGTATTCTTAACCATAACATGTCAGTCTTTGGAGACACAAAACATAGCACCCCACCCAGATTCACATACTAGGTGCTGGTGCTCTCCTGTCCCTTTCATGAATGGCTTCGTGTGCACTGAGAGTTGCAGAGAAGAGAGAAAGTGTAATTAAGTCAGTCTCTTCCACCCCAAACACTAGAGAAAGACTGCAAAAGGAACTGACCATTAGTGAACACCAGTATGGCCAGACACATTACAGATGCCACTCCCTGTAAGGTAAATGTTATCCTCCTCCTTTTAACAAACAAGGAGACCAGGTCTAAGAGAATTTAAACAACTTGCACAGGATCACAGAGGACCATGCACCAGGAACATTTGCATTGCAAAATTCACTTCAGTGGAAAACCATTCCCCCCTACAGGCATCCTCAGCCTATTAAACCCTGAGCCAAAGGCTGCTGGCCAGCAAGAAATCAGAGATGCCTCTTGTGTGATCAATCTTTGACAACACAAGCAGAAAATGGGGGGATATATAGAATCCAGTGTTTTGACTCCAAAACCAGAGTCATTCTCCTACTTCTGCAACCTGAGAATGAACCAGAGGACCTCTAAGCATCACAGATGCTCTTAGCACCCTAGGCTCTGGTTCAGCCTGGGGTTCAAAACGGAAGGCCTGTTTTTCTGACCACATTCATTTTCTGGGTGTGCCTACATAGGAATATCTAGCTTCACTATATCTGCAGTGCCCTACTAAAATCACACACAGTCCCCTAAAGTTGAAATGCCCACACCAGTTCTGGAGAGAGCCTGGAACATGTGTCCATTGTTTTTCTAACAAGTACTCCATTCTGAATATGATGCTAAAGGGATGTAATGAGAAAACTCATTAAAAAAAATCACTGTTCCCCATTTACTGAAAGTTCATATTTTAAACCTTTGTAATTAATCAGTCAACAGGTGTATTACTAAAGAGACCTGCCAAATTATAAACAATGACCTGTCAAAGTCCAGAGCTATGACAGAAAAGAAAAACAACAATGTATCGAGCTATCCAAAAGCAACACAAAAGATACAACTAACTCTTGAGAAAACTGACAGGTTAAATTTTACTTGAATTTATTTAGACGCAATGGTCTTGAGATGTGGTTAGTTTTGATGATCTATTATTGCCAGGAGCAAGAAGCTTTGTATGAATTAATCTAAAAAACAGTTGTACTTGGTAGGTTTTCATCAGGGTTTAAATGTCAATCTTAAACATCTTGATCAATAGCTTAATATGGCTCAACTACTCTGGAGTACAACTTACAGGTAAATCAAACTGACATGCCTCACAGGGTCCAGTTTCTCGAAATTAAACACCATACTAGAACTGCAGTATAAATGAGTACAGTGGACAGCCCATCATTCTCAACTTTCTCCCAAGCTAAACTCTCAACCATGCTTAAGTCATTCTCCATTCAATTAGCACTTGTCTGGAGTCAGGCTTCATGAATGTCACTAAGAATGGAGAAATAACCAAGGCACAGTACTTTCCTCCAAGAGGCACAAAATCTACTTTATGGCACAAAGTTGATGGTCAAGTAAACCATCAATGGCAGGATAATCTGATGGCGTTAAGTCAAGAGGACTTTGTGAACATCAGGCTCAGAACCATTTCAGCCCGATTCAGTGAAGGTTTTCAAGAAAAAAATAAACAAATGAAATTATTTACAAAACAGAAACAGACTCAGACTCCGAAAACACACTTACAGTTACCAAAGGTGAAATGGGGGGAGGGGATAAATGAGGATTTTGGGATTAACATATACACACTACTATATACAAAATAGATAATCAACAGGACCTACTGTATAGCCCAGGGAACTCTACTCAATATTCTATAATAACCTATATGGGAAAAGAATCTGAAAAAGAATGGACGTATGTATACGTATAACTAAATCACTTTGCTGTACACCTGAAACTAATACAACATTGTCAATCAGCTATATTCCAATGTAAAATAAAAATTAAATTAAAAAAATAACCCATAAGTGTGAGCAACAGCACAAATACTTATTTAGCCAGTAGAAAATCTAAGGCACCCTGGTTAGCTAATACTAATCAGGCTTAGGGATTTAGGGATGTCTGTTGTGCTGCAGTGCAATCTTTTCAGCTATTTGACCAATGGCGACTGATAGATTTCTGATCATCTTTTTGTTTACATACACTCCTGCATTAGGAACCAAGATTCCCCAGATTTTGCCACTGGTGTCTTGGTATCTTGCTAACATATATTGCTTGACTCTGTAAAGAAGACAGAAAGGAGGTGCATCTACTTCCTGATGTATAGACAATGGGGTAACATAATGTTCTAATAAACATAAACCTTCTATTTGTCACCTATTAAAAAAAGAAAAGAAAAAAGAAGAAAATGTGAAGCTTCATCTAATTCTTGAAGAACAAGTAAAAGTTTACCAGATAGAGAAGGAAGAAGAGGATAACAGGTAAAGGGAATAGCATGTGGAAAGGCACAGAAGTAGAAGAAAACATTGTATGTTTGAATGAGGCACGGTGCAGAGCCCCCTAGCCAACACTCAATGAACAAACAGCATGAGCAAGAAAACAAACCTTTGTCACACTCAGAGGTTTTGGAATTCTTGTTACCACAGCATAACCTAGGCAATCCTGGCTGACACAACGGTCACATGTCCTTGGGCATGGATTTCTGAGTCTCAATTTCCTCATCTGTTTAAAAAAAAAAAAAGGTAACAATGATATCACTCTCACTGGAATATTATAATAATAAAAATAAGCTAATAGATGTGAACTTGCTTTATAAACTGACAACTGTTTTCCTTTATTCGATGAACTTAAGATATTATTATTGATTTCTTTTAAGAAAGCAAATAGCAAGAGAGGAAAGAATTACTACCCAATGTTACTTTTTTCTCTCACATAAAAGAAAACTTTATCTTCCATTTTGACTAGTCTTCTACACTGCTGCAAGGTCTTTAGGTAAAACTCCGTATGCCTCAAGTGGCAATTCTAGGAAGATCCACCTTATCTCTCGTTGACACAATAAAAACAGACCTCTAGCAGGCCTAGACCTCCTTTGATGAGCCTTTCTGAAATGTGTACATCCATATCTTAGCAGACATACCACTGTCAGCTTTAGCTACAACAAAATTTCCTCTAATATGTGATTCTCACTCCCATTAACCTCCTCATTCTACCAAACTTTGAATTCATTTATTTACTCAATTAGCAATCATAAAAATATATTGAGCACCTTCTATATGCACAGAACATTGCTACAGTCAGGGTGGCTATGTTTTCTGAAACTCAAATTAGGACAGATGTTCAAACAACCAAAAACGTAGAGGCAAGAAGAGAGTGCTTACAACTGAGCCCACTGTAGATAGAAATCCAATGCACTATCTATTGGGTGAGCACATTGTGGATAATTCTGCATATATGATATCTAGGGGATATTCATTCATTGATTCATTCAACAAATACTTATTGACTCCCTACTAGGTGCTGGGGCTGCTAATGATAAACAAAAATAGACATCACTTCTGCCTGCGAGTTACTTACCATCTGAAATGGGAGACAGAAATGAGTGAAATAGTCACGGATACAAGTAAACTGGCAAATGTGATACGTGATTGGTATGATATCCCAAAGTGTCAAGTGTGTCAGTTTAATTTAGTCAGGGAGGCCAAGGAAGCTCTCCTCAGGAAATAATGCTTCAACTGAGATTTGAAGGTAACTGAGTAGAGAGGAGAGGGAAGAGCATTCCATTCAGAAGGAAAGCATGTGTAAAGGCACTGCAGCAGAGTAAGCAGAGGAGACCAAAAGAAAGCAGGAATAGAGAATGCTAGAAGGAAAATAATATGAAGTGAGGCTGGATCCAAAGAAGGTCAAGCAGGAAATGCTCAGCACTTATGTGCTTATACCAAGAGCGATAAGAAGCCATTGAAAGGATACATAGAGGTATCAGACATGACATCAATTTGACCTTGAGTGGCTTAATGTCTGTCAGGAGGACTACATATATCCAGCATTAGCAGTAAATTAAGGGAAATACCAGAAGGTAAACTCTCCAAAGTCAGGGATCTTTGTTCACTGAAGTACTTCAAATACCTAGAACAGTACCTGGTTCAAGGGAGGAACTCAATAAATATTTGCTGAATGAATAATGACACAAGCCTTTGAGTGGCTGGAAGAAGCATCACTTCCAGAGATCAGGCAGGATGTCAGGAGGCAACATGTGAGCTACATCTTGAAGACTAGGTAGGATCAGGCTAGTAGAGATGAAGAGCTCAGGCATTCCAGGAAGATATTCCAGAGAAAGAGGCCTGTCTGGGCAAAGGCAGGGAGGCCACCAGGGCATGGACAGAATGAGCCGTTCACCTTGGCTGGAAGACTGGGTACATGAAGGAATGTCATGCAAGGTAAATTGCAAAGGTAGGCTAAGGTTAAATGCTACAGGGTCACCTTGAATGCCAAAGTTATTTCCCAAGCTTATCCATATATCTTCTCTTGGCACTAGGAGTTCCCACTCACAGAAACACTGTGTGCTGTAGCAGGAGGAAACAGGCTCCAGGAACTCCAACTTGAAAAGTTAAGAACTCTACACCAATGTGATGATAGGTTTTTTTGTGTGTTTTTATTTGGGAATTCCAGCACATGAGCCAGCCCTCCTCAGCATACCCTCCAGAGAGCCACCGGGACCGTCTTCCCTCTATCTGACACGTGGATCTCACCACCCCAGCCTGCACTTGTTCTACCCTTGGGGAGGTGGAAAAGGGGATGTGGAACTGAACAAATGTAATCCAGAATTCCAGGCACTGTCCAGGAGAAGCATGTACGGCAGCTCAGTCATGCAGAACTTCTAAGGAAGTGCTTTTCCCATGGAGACTCCAAACCCTGTTTACTTGCCACTATTAATATATGCTGAATCACATGTGGAGAAATCACAACTGTTGGAATGAATTACTGATCACAAGAGTTATGAGCGTTAGTTGGAGGCAGGAATGAAATTCAAGGTACGCTATTTCACTCCGTGTGTGGGTGTATCTCATTCCTTTCTTAATTTTTAGATATTGGGTTCACTAAAAGAGCAACAGTCTAGAAGTCAGGAGCCCAGTGGTAATCCTGGGTTGCCACAAACTATGTTAAGACTTAGTTCTTAACCTTTCTGGATTTCCTCATCTATTAAAAACAAATAAAGTAGGAGGTTGCGGGAGGGGGCAGAGGTGGAGAGGGGTTGGGGAGGTGAATAATAGGCATGCTGTGGCTGGAACATACCAAAGTCTTTCATTTTGAAAGTAGCGTTTGGGTGAGGGATGGTCCAGGACAGCAGAAAGTGGGTGGTGTGTGGAATCTGAACAGCCTTTGAGTCCCAGTCCTCTGCTCGCTGGTCATGTGTCCTTCTAAGCAAGGCTCAACTGAGTGCTCACTCTTTGCCTATTCCAAATGCTTTACAGTGTTAACTCAATTAATCCTTATAACTAAGTCCATGAGGGGAATTATCCCATTTTTATAAATGAGGATACTGAGGCACAGAGATGATAACTTGCTCAAGGGCAGTAGAATTGACTACAGAGCCTTACCACTCTTTACCACTCCACTCTTCTGCACTAAAAGAAAGACGGTGAGTAACTCACTGAACCTCTTTTAAGATTTTGTGTTCCCATAATGTATATAAATAATAGTAACACCAAAAATACCCACCTTAAATTGTAAAAATAATACTATATAGGGCTTCCCTGGTGGCGCAGTGGTTGAGAATCCGCCTGCCGATGCAGGGGACGCGGGTTCGTGCCCCGGTCCGGGAAGATCCCACGTGCCGCGGAGCGGCTGGGCCCGTGAGCCATGGCCGCTGAGCCTGTGTGTCCGGAGCCTGTGCTCCGCAACAGGAGAGGCCACAACAGTGAGAGGCCCGCATACCACAGGAAAAAAAAAAAAATACTATATAAAGGTGAGTTGGAAAACACTTTAGTCGAATCACAGGCTGACATCTAAAGGATCTTCTAGCTCCAGTTCAACATCAACACTAATAATGATATCTATTTAGCATCTAATGTACTCCAATAGGCATCTTTATCCCTATTTTTCAGAAAAGGAAATTGAGGCAGCTAGTAGCACTGGTCCTAGCATCACTCTGGAGCATTTGAACTCAAGTCTGCCTGGGTCCTGCAGGCCATACTCTTCAGATTCAATGCTTAAACTCTCCCAGAGGCCGCAGGAATCTCAGCACAGAGTCCTGAGCCCACACAGATAAACTGGGCCAATATGTTTCTAGAACTTTTTGATATTCAAATCACTCTGGAGTGAGGAAATGAGAAAGGCAAGGAGCATCTCCAGATCATTCAGTTGGAAAAGACAAATGTTCTTGGGGACATTCAGAAGATGCTCTGCCTTGCCTTCTACAGTTACAGAAGGATAGGCCTCTCCAGAGGACTATTCCTATTTATGTTCACATGGTCACCAGCCAGTCCGGGAAATCAAGCTGAACACCCTGTAGACTAGGATATGGTCTTCTGCCCAGACCATGGTAAGCAGCAGCTCTCAGGCCTCCACATGTTTTAGATGGCCCAAGAAGATGACCTGGTACCAGTGGGTGCTAAGGGCCAGACTCCGAGGGCCTACTCAGGTGCGTGTCCTGGGGAAAACCGTGGGCCTGGTGCAGAGGCCCGACCAGTTCTCACCACAACCCTATCAAGAGGCCAATCTGGTGCAGTGTAAAGACAACCAAGTCTTTGAAGCCAGACAGACTGAGGTATTCTAAATCCTATCATGCTACTTATCGGCTTTATGTCCTTGGGCACGTGATTTACCAATCAGAACCTCAGTTTCCTCATCTGTGAAATCAAGACAGTCATACCTGCTTCAAAGGGTTGCTATGAGGACTTCCTGAGGTAATATATATAAAGTTCCTGGCACATACCGGGTATTCAAAAACACCCATCTCCTCTTCCCTGCTGAGGAAGAAGGGCTCTCCTCTAACACTTGGTCCCCATCAGAAGATAAAAGAGTACCCAGAGAAACCTGAGAGAGAATACAGCTTCCTCAGGGTAACATCAGTTACTTAATACTCATTCATTCACTCATTCATTCATTCAGTAAAAATTTACTGAGCACCTACTGTGTGCTGAGCACTATACTGAGTGCTTGGGAGGAATCAGACATGGAGCCTTGCTACCACCTCGCCCACCACCCCACACACACTCTCCTGCTCCCTGCCAGGCCACCTGAGGCAGAGAAAAGGGTCAGAAAGAACCATCTCCCTCTCAGAAGCAGGAGGTCACAGAGCAGAGCCAGTAGTCCAGTGAATCCACGGTGTGGTTGCAGCCAGGAAGGGCAAGAGTGTCCAGGTGCTCAGAATTGCTCTATATGGAGAGAGAGATGGAGCGAAACTACTCCTTTAACCCCTCCCCCCAGCCCCAGCCCTGCATGCACGTAGGAGGTACTTATCAGGAAGACAGAGTAGATTCTAGGGCAAAGCAGACTGGGGAACACTGTGAATGGAGGGCCTTTGGGGCCTAAAGTATAGGAATTTATAACTCTGTGACCTTTGCCTGGGGAGAGGTTCCCAGTAGGAACCCAGAGCATGCTCAAAAAGCCCCTAGAGACTGATCACTGACTTTTCTATTAAGTCAATTATAAAAGATATCAAAGGAGTTGGGAATAATGGGGTGTCAGACTGGTGGGAGAGGGTAGAGATTTCTTTCTGATATTTCTCATATGTATCCCAAATTCAGTGCCATCTATAATCAATATTGTGATCCACATTCTAAGATATGACTGGCTAAGGCACCATCTTGCTGTAGGGCCATATTATAAAGTCCAGTAACACCCCTTCCATCCTAGGTCAGCCATATGTGTTCCCTTCTAGATGCAAATTTCAGGAGGATATAGATAAAGAGGAACATGAGAGAAGCACCGGACACAGGATGTTAAGTCTGCAGCAAAGAAGACTAGACCCTGTGGACATGATCCCTGTTTTCAAATATGAGCAGAGCTGCAGAAGGGAAGAAGAAGTAGGAGGGAGGGTTGCGTTTGGGACACTTAGGGGTAGGTATCTTGGGAGTTCACTGCCACATCCCCAGTGCTTAACACAGTGCCTGGCCCGGAGTACACACTCACTACAGGTTTGTTGGATTTTGTTGAACTGAATGGAGCACTTTCAGAGAGTCAGACTGCTTCTGGAGGGGATGGGATGGGAGGAGTGAGAAGAGAGGGATCAAGCAGAGCACTGCCTACCTATAGAGGTGTGCAAGCCAGAGGCCACATGGTGGGCCATGGGAGGATGGGATGGGCTGCCATCAAGGCTTCTCTGAGCCCTGAGGTTCCCTGCCCTTGGCTCGAAGAGACAAAGGATTCCCATTTCCCTGGGTGCTTTGGGCCTCATTGATATTATTATGCTCCTTCCACTGCAAGCCAATCTGAAAACACACATGGTTTGGGATCAAAGCTGCTGGGAGGGTTCCCATGGCACACCATGCTCGGCAGCTGATGGATTCCTTGAACTGCCAGGGAGGTCTGAAGAGTGACTGCCAGCTTCAGCTTCGCAGTGGAGCTCAGGTTCTCCATCCACAGGAGGCCACCTGAGGGAAGAGGGGCCTTACCGCTCCCAAGTTTGGTCGCCAACGTGGGCCCAAGAGGACTTCTTTCTCCTCTCCTTGGAGGGAAGTCAGGCTTGGGAATAGAAATGACTTCAAATTGCATATTCCTTAGCAGCTGACAGTTCAGAGTCCTGAGGAATGGGAGGACTCTACACAGCTTTTATGGGTCTTCGAAAGAGCTTACCCCTGGTTTCACCCAGAGAATAGCACATAGAAAACAGCATCAGAAGCAATCTCTAAAGCTTCACATTAGGGCCCCTTGGGATGAAGGCAGGGGCTAATCCTTTAGGGGAGTAAAAATGGAAAGCAGTTTGTTAACTTCTGCTTCTAGATCTGTTACCCCAAAGCCAGTGCAGAAATTGGCACGGAGCTCTGAAACAGGGTTCACCTAATCTCTTGAATCCTAGGTAAAAATTTCATGCTGGAAGGTCAGGTTGGTTTCAGCATGTGATCAGGACATTCAGAGGCAATAATGTTCAGTAACAAGCATGAGCATAAAATGAGGAATCTGACAAATGTCAAAAAGAAAAAAAATCCCAGCAGTGTAATGTGTTTTAACTGTTTTGCTCTGCCATGTTTACTCAAGTATTTGATCTTTCCCTCCTCCCAATCTTCTAAATTTTGAGAAGAAAATACTTTTAAATTTTATTTTCATACCATATTCTCTCACTGAGATTCCAAGTTTGTAAGCAGCATTACCTCACACGGGAAGACTTAGGAAGAACATCTGAAGACGTATAAACAGTGAGGCATCAAAACGTTGCTGAGGGAATGGAAGAGAGCCTGACTGCATCATCACCATTATTATAATAATCACTTCCTTTTTAGTTTAAAGAAGAGCAATAATTTTCCTTCTGGTGCATTTCTGTAAAGCAGCTTATTTGCCTGTTAAAGGATTCAAACCATCAAGACAGAGAAAATTGGTAATTAGTCACCTTTATTATTAAAGGAATAAATATGTAATAAGCACCCTTGACTGGGGTGAGTCAGCAAATGGAGCAGAAGGCCTACTGAGCGGGGCCTCAGGAGAAGGGGAGTCAAGTTTCAGCTGTCCACACACCCATAGTGTTGAGCAGGGGAGGCCACTAATCTCCCTAAGCCTCAGGTGCCTTGCCTACAAACAGAATGACAGCTTCTTCTTGGACTAAGGATACTGTGAGAACCACTTTGGAACCCTGTGTGTGAAATGCCTTTGTCAATTGTACACCTTCTCCAAAGCAGGGTATCACAGACATAAACAGTGGGGTGATCCTTGGCTTATTATTAGTGAAGGAACTGGTCTTTTTTTAAATTTTTATTTAATATTGGAGTACAGTTGATTTACAATTTTGTGTTAGTTTCGGGTGTACAGCAAAGTGATTCAGTTATATATATACATATATCATTCTTTTTCAGATTCTTTTCCCATATATATTATTACAGAATATTGAGTAGAGTTCCCTGTGCTATACAATAGATCCTTATTGATAAGCTATTTTATATACAGTAGTGTGTATATGTTAATCCCAGACTCCTAATTTATCCCTCCCCCCCACCTTTTCCCTTTGGTAATCATACCTTTGTTTTCAAAGTCTGTGAGTCTATTTCTGTTTTGTAAATAAGTTCATTTGTAAATAAGTTCATTAAACAAAATAAGTTCTGTTTTGTAAATAGGTTCATGTTTTTTAGATTCCACATATAAGTGATATATGATATTTGTCTTTCTCTGTCTGACTTACGTCACTTAGTATGATAATCTCTAGGTCCATCATGTTGCTGCAAATGGCAGTATTTCATTTTTTTATGGTTGAGTAACATTCCATTGTGTATATGTACCACATCTTCTTTATCCATTCCTCTGTCAATGGACATTTAGGTTGCCTTCCATGTTCTGGCTATTGTAAATAGTGCTGTAATGAACACTGGGGTGGAACTGGTCTTCTCAATATGATAGCTAGTCATACATTAAAAATTAAACTTGTAGTAATTTTAATTAATAAAAGAGTGTGGAGAGTGGTGATAATGATACTAAACCTAGGAAATTGGGCCTGAACGCCACTGAAATGTTTAAAATAAATGCATTCCTTCATTCATTGGGCACTTCTTTTATGAGGTACTGGGGAAACTGAGGCACAAGTCCTCAGTGTGAAGAGGGCCCTAGCCCACAGCCTTGTGAAGGGAGCAGCAGAACAGGGCAGGTGTCTATTACAACATGGGCTGAGGTATGGGTTAGCCCAGAGGAGGACTCCTGACTCAGATTGGGTGGAGTGGAACAAATTCCCTCTGTAATAGATTTGATGACTGAAGTCCAAGGGTGCACCTGCAGAAGCAGAGTGACTCTCCTTTAGTTTGCTCTAGAGTACCCAAGTTCACCTTTCCTTTTCAACCCAGGCGTCAGTAGCCTCTGGGGTCTGTTTGGCATAATCTTGCTTTTGACTTGTCTCTCGGATGCCCTTGTCATCCCCACCTGCTTGGTGTGTTAATATTTTTCTATAAAGCTGTCCACCTTTAGGTACAGGGACCAAAGGCCATGGACATGGTGGTTGCTGCTGCTAACATCAGGCTTGAGCTCACAGCGCCCTAATCCACTGCGAGATACTCACCCCCACCTCCCAGGGGCAGCACCTAAGAGTGTCTGAGTGGAAGAATCAAGACCAAAGAACGCCTTCACTATTGTTGGAAAGCTGCTCCTCCCAGTTGCTCCCCGTGCATTTCAGCAAGGAGAATTAGAACATGGCTGAAGTTGGCCTGGGGAAAGCCCTGTTTCCCAAACACAGCACACACTTATAACAGAGGGAGGTCACAGAGCATGATCTTGTGAGCAAATAATGATGTCACTGGAGAAGAGGAAGCTAATGATTTATGTCGTTTCCCTCTAACCCCTTGCTTTCACAACGCTCCATCACTCAGACCCCGGACAAAGGTCTGAGTGAGCTGGGGCCCTTCTCACACACGAGCTGTTTTGGGCCTTGTGCCTTCTGCACAGAGTTCCCTACCTCCACTTCCGTGCTTTGTGGAAGCTCCTACTCATCCCACAAGGCCCCACTCATCCCACAAGGCCCCACTCAAACGTCACCTCCTGTCTGCAGTCTGCACGAGCAGCGATAACAGTAAGAGTTATAGTGCCAAGCCCTGAACTGCCAAAGACCAGCTGCAAAGGAGCTGGGCATATTTGACACCAGAAGAAGTAGGGGTTCTTACAGCAAAGAAGAAAATGGGAAAGGGTATCAAGTAGGTAATAAAAAGCGCCTGCCACCAAAATATTGTATTTTATACACTCTACCCACCATCCTCCCCTTTTGGTGATCATAAGATATTTTAACATATTAAAGGTTTGAGAATTGCATGTATTTTGTCCAGCCTAAACATTCCACACTCACAGAGCCACAAGATGGATGTTTCCTTCATTTTCCATCAAAAATCTGCAGACCATACGACGAGAAACACTAGCATCGTACATTTGAGCCTTATAACATTCTTATGAAGTAAGCATTATTATTCACATTTTATAAATGATGAAGTTGAGGCATCAAATGATCGAGTGGGTTGCAAAAGTTTACCCAGCCATGAAAAGTAAACTTTGGATTAGAACCCAAGGCTTCCAACTACAAATCTAGATCTTTCTCCACTAAAACTAGACACTGCATAGAGAAACAAAGAAACTAAGAGAAATAAAGGCAGATGGATTATGTTAAAATTATAAACAGAAATAACTACAAAAAGGAGAGAAAGTGAACAAAAAGGTCCTTTTCAGTTAAGAATAGGTCTAAAGTCCACAGGTGAAGAGCAAAGAGTGACATTGGTGGCCCCACTCCCATTAAGATCTAACAAGGTACTGATTAAAGTAAGGGGTTTAGGGACGGGCACAGGTCTTCCCATGACTTCTTTTTTTCCTTCATTTGTTCAACCACCAAAGCGTTCATGCAACAAATTATGATTGAGCATCCACTCTGGTTTAGCCTTTGCTAGATATGCAGAGAGAACAGCCTCTGGTCTCCAGAAGCTTCTAGTCTCCACAAGCATCCTGACTTCCAGCCACATAAACCTGCTAACTATTGCCCTGAACACTCAGGTCATTCTCCAGGCTTCTATGATTTGTGCATGCCATCCCCTCCTCCTGAGGAATGTCTTCCCCATCTTCTCTTCCTGGAAAAATTTTGCTCAACTTTCCAAGTCCAGCCACATCGCCCATCCCAGGGGCAGCTCCCCACTGTGGAACCCCTCTGAGTTCCTTCTCATGTTACTATGGACTCTACCTCGGCTCTGTGCACTGTGGTCTATGTAGAGGAGTTCTCATTTAGAGCCTGTTGTCCTTGAAAAAGTGAACCAAGGAAGTCCCCACAGCATGAAGAGACCAGCATCTTCCAAGCCAATGTGACTTACTTTCCAACTCAAGGCAGGGGGAGCAGAGCACAACCATGCAATGATGGAGAAAGATGTAAACCATCCATGGTAAGAAATCCTTGTGGAAGAGAAGCTAATGAAGAGAAGGGAGAGGGTCTGTATGCTTTTGTAATTCAAAAGGACTTCAAGCAGTATTATACAGCCTTGGTTCTGTCAATAAAGTATAATTATTACAGTTCCATTTGTCAGTTAGAAGTTAACATTCTGACACTCTATTCTCTGAACAAGTGCTCATATCTGGAGGACATGTGCTAGTCTAGAAAAATAATCCTAAAAGAATAACTTCTCAGAGCTCGTGTAGCCCTGCCTGGGTAGCCAACACTGACCCTAAGTGATAACAACCCTCTGGTTACTGAAGAGGAGGTTCTATCACAGAGCAGGGATCCCTGTGGCTCCAAGCCATCCAATTCCATTTACTTTGCTTCCATGTTCACCAAGGTACTTAAAGGATTAATTTACTCTTCTTGCTAGGCTGGCAGTACAACATAATGTGAAGAAGTGTGGCCTATGGTACCAAACTCCACAGTATTCAAAACCCAATACAACCATTTTCTTAGAGACCTTGACAACTAACATAATCTCCTGGAGGCCCAGTTTCCTTTTCTCTGAAATTATAACAAAAAGATAAACACCAACATTATGAGATGGCTGTGGGAATACATGACATAATGCACAGGTAGTGCACAATGTTCTGCACTTAGCCCTCGATACAGTGGCAGTTATTATTAGTGATAAATTTTTATTGTTACTTCTTTAATACAGTGTCTGCAAGGTATCTTTCTATCTTACAAATTCAGGCATTGACATTTAGTTTCTACATCACTACTGTGAGAAGGAAGAATTCATTCACCTTGAAAGTGAGCTTGCGAAGGTCTAGGGACATTGACTAGATAATGTTCTTGGACCTCAAAGCCTTGCGTCAGTCCCTAAAGACATTACTGCCCTGGCCGCAACTTCCTCTCCACCCTGAAGTCCCTCACTCCCACTTGCAGTGGCATCTGCAAGTTCTATATTGCTTTCCTGCTTCCATGAACTGCAAATGCCCTTTTCTGTGAATGCTTCCCCTACCAAAATATCAGCTACTGAAGGCCAAGGCATGTGTCCTTCCTCTCTCTGTAGCTCAGGATCTGGCCTGGAACAAATCTTACCATGTATGTACTGGACAAATGACTTTAGCAGGGAGATAAGAGGGAATCAATGAGGGCATCATTGATTGATTCCATGAATGACCACAATGGAAGAAGACTTTAGTCCTCTTTGTATCTTTTTTTTCCCAAATCTAATCATTTTAGAACATTCATTATTCCCAGTGTCCTATTCCCTCCTCTTCTTCCTGTTCCTTTTTTCAACCTTCACTTCCCCCTCTGCTTCCTATCCTGAAAGCCCGAAACTGAGTGAGTATTGTATGGCTTGTTGGCAGCACTCATCAGCCCAGAATTCATGAAGTATCCCTCTGGAGAGTTCACTAAAAGTCAAGCCAAACCTGGATTGTCCATGAAGCACCTTCGCTTTATAACTAAAGAACAGAGGAACATGGGATTAACTCATAAAAGATATACAAAATCCAATCAGAGAAAGGAGTGGGCCAGCCAGGTAGCTGCCCAGGACACCACTGTATTAGTCAGGATGCCAAATAGATTCCCCAAATCTCAGGGATACAACACGACAAAGGTTTCTTTCCAGGTACTGACACAGGTCTAATGCAGGTCAGTAGAAGGTTCAGCTCCATCTAGTCATTCAGGGACCCAGCCTGACAGTGGAGTGAGAGATCAGGTTGTGACACTACCATCTTAAAACATGGCTTCAGGGTTCAGCCCTGTCAGGGAAGGAAGAGAGCAGGGGACTCACCCTTGCTTTTAAACTCGTTAGCCAGAAATGACATGTTATCATTTCCACTCAATGTTCATTGGCCAGAATTAAACAACAATCTATCTTACTTCAAGAAGACTGGAATGTGAAGTCTTCCTAGGTGCTCATGAAGGAGAGAAGATGAGACTAAGGATACAAACAGAAGACTCCACCACAAAATTTTAAACGTCATGGGAATAAATCAAAAACCACTGGCAGTTACCTCAGGTTTCCACTTACATAACTGGTACAATTGAACTTAGTTCTACTCTCACTGAAATAGAGAGCAGCCTCAATTAGGAAGTTTACATCCACTGCTCACTGGGGTCACCCTATCACTGTTGATTAGTTTTATGATGGAGGTTGCTCAGAGCAAGAAGTACCAGGCCACCAAGTCTGAGACCAGCCAATTGTTTGTTCCTGGAAGCCAGAGGAAAATCTGAAACCAAATCATACCTAGGGTCATGCCATTTATTGGCAACAAGTGATTTTGTGTAATATTTAAATTTTAATCCCTTTAATAGGCTTCCAAAGAAGCCATTTGGTTCAGTAAATCGTACAAAAAAGCTGAAGAGAGAATGAGAGTGAGAAACAGAAAATTGGGAAAAAGCAATTTTTAAACTCCTTTTGAATGAGACTGTGCAACTATATTCTTGGAAGTTACCTTTATCCTTCTGAGTGTGAGTGACTTATACTATCCAATTATAACTGATGGAAAAACTGTGAGTTGGACAGCTATGCCAAATACATTAAAATGTTATGTTAGCATCCATGCATGTAGTGAATTATTCATTTTAAATTTAACCATAAAAAGAAAGGAATTTAGTTTAATAGAAAATCAATTTCTCTCCTCTCTCACTAAAATAAATGGTGAGAATATATATTTTAAATATTGATATGAGCAAATGCCAAATTAGCTGCCTGAGGCACCCATATCTCAACCCAGGGCTAGGCAACAATATAGCTCTATCAGAATCAGAGCCAACTCTATTTTTCTATTGGTAAAAGGAGGCATCTTGATGTAGACAAAGACATTGAACTTGGATACAATAGTATATAAGTAATGGCATGACAAATTACTTGTCAATTTGGATAATCTATTTAAACCAGCAAACAGCAATAATAATTTTTATCAAATAAGCTACCATATATACAGTGTCTAGCATGACCCTACTTGGTATATAATAGGTCTTCAATGCCTAGTCTAAGTTGATTAATGGCTGTTGTATCAGGCAGGAGACTTGAACTTGATTGAGTCAAGCAACATCAACATGAAGTAGGTCAACTCAATAAAATGTGCCTCAGCTTTCCTTTCTCCAAAACACCTGCTTCTGCCTTCACAACAGAGCTATACAGGTGACCAAGGTAAAGTATCAGGTTTCTGTATGGAAAACCCGAACGAACTTTTTGGCCAACCCAATAGAAGAAAGACCTTTGAACTCTTAGAGAAGAGACACCAGAGAAATCCAAACTCTTATTACCTGTCACCTGTCTTGCTGAGTAACACTAGGGGATTTTCCCCACCAGGAAACAGCTCTCCACTCCTGAGAATGCATATTGTCCATATCAAGCAAATGCTACAATGCTGACCTATTTAGCAACGTCAAATATAATCTTGGCAATGCTTTTTGTTAACCGAGTTCATTATGCTTAAGGACACAGCGTCAGGTGAACAGGAAAATACCAAGAGGGCCTCCTTTTGCATTCTATGTGTGGGAGTGACTGGACAGGTTTGGGGTGCTGACTCGGCAGCAACAAAAGAAAATTAAACCAAACTTTCCTGCTTAGATTTCATGCTATTTGACATTCCTGGGATTTCCCATTTTCTATTCTACCATCCAATGGCAGAGCCCTTCTTTCCTAGGAAACATGGATCCAAGGCCACTTTTCTTGGTGACTTACACTTGGCACTTGGCTGACAAGCATTCCAATAGCTGCCCTTTTAAAGCCAACAAATGGGATTTCACTCAAATAAAAAACAGCATTTTACTTCCACAATGGGAGAGAAACATCCATGAAAATTTGGGTTTGAACTGATTTAGAGCACACTTTGGCAAAAGGGAAAAATACATTTTCACAGTTGCTCCAAATGGTAGCAAACCCTCACACAGGCCCACAGCCTGAAAGAGGCAGCTCATAAAACCTGCTTAGAAACCTTGTCAGAGAAATTTTATTTCTCTGGGACCAATCACTCCTGAAAATACCATGCCAGGTCCTTGCTGGAATTTTGAACAATGAGCACACTGCCAGAAAAACACGAGTCCTTTTCTTCAAAGAAACTGAAGTCTTTGAGAATGGACTGTCTCATTAATCCTCATGACATATCTATAAGGAAGTCAAAAAACAGTTATTATGTTTTTCCCATTTTGCAGATTTTATGGGCCCCAACAACCTCCTAGGGTAACAGGATACATCTGTGGCAGAGCTCAGCCTCAAGGACTGGCCAGTCTCCTGGGAAACTACTGCTTTCTGGTATATTCTTGTGTCATCATATGGTCACTCTCTTACTCACACAGTGGGCAAACATTCATTGAATGCTGATGCCATGCCAGGCATTGAGCTATCTGCCAGGATAAGGAACTAATTAAGGAAAGGTCCTGCCCCAGAGAAATGTACAGTCTAGGAGGGGGAGTCTGGAAGTAAATAATTACAAGAAGATCCAAGGACCATAGGCAACATAGCTGAGTGGTTAAGAACATGTAAGGTATAAAGGAGCTCTGGGTTCAAATCCCTGCTCAGTCTCACATTTGCATTTTCCCATGGCACTGATCTTCTTCTAAGGTACTATATAATTTACCTGTTTATTCTTTTATGCACAAACACACACATACACAAACCACTAGAATATAAATTCTATGAGGACAGAGATGTTTTGGCTGTTTGCTCAGGAATGTGTCTTCCAGGGCCTGGCATGTAACTGGTGTTGAATAAACATCTGTTGAATAAATAAATTCAATATGTGACCCTGGGAAATTTACCCTCTTTGAGCCTTAGTTTCCTCATGTATAATATAGGGGTTGTCAAGAGGATTGGGTTAGGTAACATACACAAAGGCGAAGCACAGAGCCTAGGCCACAATAAACAAAGTAAGTGGCCATAATTGTTAAATATTGATGATACAGTAGTCTCCAGTACTAAGGGAGCACTAATAAGCATTAACAATCTCTACTTAGGGCTGTCAGGGAAGCCTGTGATGTTCTATCTTGAAAAATTAGTAGTGGAAGAAAAAAGGAAAGGAAAAGGACTCAAATCAGCAAGAAAGACAAGATCAAGACTAAGAAGATTTCACTGGAAGCTACTCTGGAGCCTCAATTTTTGTTCACAGTCTTCCATCCCTGTGCTCCCAAGGACTTCCATACTTCAAAGGTTCCTTATCCTGGACTGCTTTCAGGATCCAGCAGACAGTGAAAGTCCCCTAAGTCCTCCTACACAAAGACCTCTCCTTCGGGCCTGGCCATGGGCTGGATTCTGTGTGCTCAGTACAAATCCACCAAGATGAGACTGGCCATGTAGTAACTGTAACAAGTAAAACAAGAGGCTTTCCGCTCGATGACACACCTGTGATTCAGTCTTCCCTGACAAAGCTGGAGATTGTTTCCTTGCCTAAAGCTGCAAGGAGAAACATGACACCCTTTACTGGCTATGAGTGGAACACACTTTATTAACCCGGCCTTAATTATATTCCATTTTGAGATTCAATAGTTTCGATTGCAACACCACATGAAACCAGGGGGAATTGCACCCCCTGGGACTCTGTCCATAAACGAGATCGGAAAAGTGCCTCTAAGGCTGTGACCCACTTCTGCCAACCAGTCGGCAGTGAGCAGCCTGGAGCCCTTGCCCAGCTCTGGGGGAGCCCCAGAAGTGGCCAAATCAGGGCAGGGCCGGGACAGCAGTCAGCTGGGTAATGTGAATCTGGTCTCTATTTGTAAAAGAAATGATGTCTCACTGTGAAAAGTAAGAAGCAAATGTGGCAGGATTTACATTCAAACTAAGCTTGCCAGGGATACAGTGAATACAGCTGTTTCCACACAGATGAAATTCTTTTTCATTTGATCACCACAATCCCTCTCTTCTCCTTACCCTCAGTTCTAGCAAAAGGTAGAAAATGACCTTTTACTTTTCAATAGACAGATTAGAATCAAGCTTATCAGAGACAAGGGAGCTAATCTTGCACTATATTTCTGAGGTCAATTTTCCCCAAATATTTTGCCTGCCATCCTGTACTTTTCAAATAAGGTTACTGAGACAGTTAATTGGTCCAAGGGTTGAGTGTCTTCATTATAATAATCAATAGCTACAAATTATTGGGCACTTACTAGGTAATAATCATTATGTTAAGGGTTTTACATGAATTACCTTATTAAATCTGCACAATAGCTTTATGAGGTAGACATATGCATTTCATTTTTCTGGTTCCCACAATCAGAAAAGGGCAGACGTGCAGCTACCACACAAATCTATATGAAGCCCAAGCTAGCACCATTACTGCTACACTCTACCTCCACTGAAATGCAGGATCTGAGACGACGAAGAGCATGGCTGATTCATCTGGGACCCCCAGTGCCCAGCAGAAGCCCTGATGCATGGTAGGCCTCACTGATATTTGGTTGATTGACTAATTAACTGGGTAATTTTAAAGAATCTTAGACTGGAAACAGAGGGGCTAGTTGGAAGCCAGCTCTTATGGTAATAAGCCATGTGAATTTGAGCCAGGCAATTCCCCCTGGGCCTTGGCCTTCCCACTTAAACAATGAAGCTGTTGGACTAGATGACCTCTGATGGTATCTGATTCAGGGTCTTGTCCCCAGTTCACCTAGCCAGCCAGCATCCAAAGCCTGCATTGGAAGCCTGTCTGCCTCCTCATCTCCCACCCCAAACTTGAATCCACATTCACAAAAATGGGCCCTTAGCTTGACAGCACCTTGGCTGGAGCCCCAGTGAGTCATGTTTCAGGCTAGGCAGGAATGTAGGTGTGCACACGAGTTACTGTTAAAAACGCAAGGCTGGTGACTATCTGCCAAAGGAAAGAACAGTTAGCACAACCAAGAACCAGGGTTCTCTTTAATCTGTCATATGGGAGAATGAAACTTTGTAAGCGCCAGTGGGACCCTCCCCCAATCAGGGAAACATGCAAATGTCTTAAAAACCTTTCTGAACACAGGTGAGGTGTTTAAAATTAAAGTATTATCATTTAGCCATGGTCACTAATACATTCAAGTCATTTTGCCACATTCAGCAAATTGTTTTTATTGCCTACCCTGTAGCAAGTATGAGATGAGGCAAAGATACTATAAAGAGGAGAAAATAAATTATTCTTACCTTAAGAGCCCCAATCTTGTGAGATTTACCTATCATCCAAGTTGGACTTATAAGAGTGAGCAAAGAAAGTACCAATTCTGACAGGAGAATGGAAAAGGAGGAAGGGTGGCTGGAAATTGGGACTGGTTTCTCAGAGGACATGACATTTGATTTAAACTTCAATAAAAGAATGGTCTTTGACAGGTGGAAGTGAAAGAAGAATATTTTACCAAAGGCAAATGATTAGTGAGTGTTGTTTCACCATGACATGCACATATGTCCACATGCACACAAGTTATCCATATTCAGAATGTCCCTTTGCACACACCTATACCCACTCAACTAGGCTTCTGTGGGCCCAACCCCAGGGGCGCTCATTAACCATTAGGAAAACTAGTCACATTTCTCATAATGGCAAGATCGAAACACATGTCTCTGTTAAGTACAATTTAAACCATATGCTTCTGCCTTATTTCTGCCTAGTTCATCAAAATTGTCTTTCACATTTGAGTTTCCAAGTTTTTTTTTTCTTTTCACATGTAGGAAGTTGTCTTTTTCCAAAGGGAAACACACTGAAATCACAAAAGATTCCAGGCTGCTCTTGGAAGGAATTAAATGTGTTTAGATTTACATACAAAGTCTGAAAAGGTAAAGATTCTTCCAAGTTGGGTTTATTGGTTCTGCATGGTCCCATAGTGCTGCTCTGTGTTTCCCTCTATTTTAATACTTTCCATAAAACTTAATGTGGATATATAATTTTATAATATAATACAGGGCCCTAGTGCAAGGATCAGCAAACTCAAACCTGTGGGCCAAATCTGACTGGCCACCTATATGACCTGAAAGTTAAGACTGGTTTTACATTTTTTAATAGTTGAAAAAAATTAAAAGAATAATACTATTTTATGATATATGAAAACTATATAAAATTCAAATTTCAGTGTCCCTAACTAAAGCTTTAGTAGAACATAGCCATGCTCATTTATTTACGTTTGTCTATGGCTGCTATTGCACTGTAGCGGCAGAGCTGGGTAGTTGTGACAGAGACCATATGACCTGCAAAATCTAAAATATTTACTATCTGTCCCTTTACAAAAATTGTTTGCCAGCACCCACTGTAAGGTTACAGGATGTTCTCACTGAACTGGATGCTAAGATTTTTTTAAATAAGTCTTAATGCTGTAAAAACAAAATCAGCTCAAAGTTCTCAGTAGTTTTTATCTTCTAGGAGCTAAAGAATTGAGTTTACCTTTGGGTCATACTATCCTTTGTCCTTTGTTCTTAAAAAATGAATCCAATGAATGGAGCAAAATGACGGATCATGTGCAGCCGTGTGGATGAAAGGCTCTTGGCACTCCAGCCAGGAGTCAGTGCTGTGTCTCTGAGGTGGGAGAGCCAACTTCAGGACACTGGTCCACAAGAGACCTCCCAGCTCCATGTAATATCAAACGGCGAAAATCTCCCAGAGATCTCCATCTCAACAGCTTCACCAAGCTTCACTCAACGACCAGCAAGCTACAGTGCTGGACACCCCATGCCAAAAAACTAGCAAGACAGGAACACAGCCCCATTCATTAGCAGAGAGGCTGCCTAAAATCATAATAAGGCCACAGACACCCCAAAACACACCACCAGACGTGGACCTGCCCACCAGTAAGACAAGATCCAGCCTCATCCACCAGAA
>NC_041222.1:16344767-16345269 GCF_002837175.3 Physeter macrocephalus | reverse complement strand
AGAATAATGATAGTAAAGATGATCCAAAATCTTGGAAATAGAATAGAGAAACTGCAAGAAACATTTAATAAGGACCTAAAAGAACTAAAGAGGAAACAAGCAATGATGAACAACACAATAAGTGAAAATAAAAATACTCTAGAAGGGATCAATAGCAGAATAACTGAGGCAGAAGAACGGATAAGTGACCTGGAAGACAAAATAGTGGAAATAACTACTGCAGAGCAGAATAAAGAACAAAAAATGAAAAGAACTGAGGACAGTCTCAGAGACCTCTGGGACAACATTAAACGCACCAACATTCGAATTATAGGGGTCCCAGAAGAAGAAGAGAAAAAGAAAGGGACTGAGAAAATATTTGAAGAGATTATAGTTGAAAACTTCCCTAATGTAGGAAAGGAAATAGTTAATCAAGTCAAGGAAGCACAGAGAGTCCCAAACAGGATAAATCCAAGGAGAAACATGCCAAGACACACATTAATCAAACTATCAAAAATTAAAT
>NC_041222.1:16342238-16343150 GCF_002837175.3 Physeter macrocephalus | reverse complement strand
CTACAGCCAGCATTGTTCTCAATGGTGAAAAACTGAAAGCATTTCCACTAAGATCAGGAACAAGACAAGGTTGCCCACTCTCACCACTCTTATTCAACATAGTTTTGGAAGTTCTAGCCACAGCAATCAGAGAAGAAAAAGAAATAAAAGGAATCCAAATAGGAAAAGAAGAAGTAAAGCTGTCACTGTTTGCAGATGACATGATACTATACATAGAGAATCCTAAGGAGGCTACCAGGAAACTACTAGAGCTAATCAATGAATTTGGTAAAGTAGCAGGATACAAAATTAATGCACAGAAATCTCTGGCATTCTTATACACTAATGATGAAAAATCTGAGAGTGAAATTAAGAAAACACTCCCATTTACCATTGCAACAAAAAGAATAAAATATCTAGGAATAAACCTACCTAAGGAGACAAAAGACCTGTATGCAGAAAATTATAAGACACTGATGAAAGAAATTAAAGATGATACAAATAGATGGAGAGATATACCATGTTCTTGGATTGGAAGAATCAACATTGTGAAGGTGACTCTACTACCCAAAGCAATCTGCAGATTCAATGCAATCCCTATTAAATGACCACTGGCATTTTTCACAGAACTAGAACAAAAAATTTCACAATTTGTATGGAAACACAAAAGACCCCGAATAGCCAAAGCAATCTTGAGAACGAAACATGGAGCTGGAGGAATCAGGCTCCCCGACTCCAGACTATACTACAAAGCTACAGTAATCAAGACAGTATGGTACTGGCACAAAAGCAGAAATATAGATCAATGGAACAGGATAGAAAGCCCAGAGATAAACCCACGCACATATGGTCACCTTATCTTTGATAAAGGAGGCAAGAATATACAGTGGAGAAAAGACTGCCTCTTCAATAAGTGGTGCTGGGAAAACTGGA